>NC_090254.1:25976703-25979203 GCF_037325665.1 Littorina saxatilis
TTTCATACCCAGGAACTCTCATGTCAAATTTCATAAAGATCGGTCCAGTAGTTTAGTCTGAATCGCTCTACACACACACACAGACAGACAGACAGACGCACATACACCACGACCCTCGTTTCGATTCCCCCTCGATGTTAAAATATTTAGTCAAAACTTGACTAAATATAAAAAGAGACTTTACATTAGCAAAGTGTCAGGTTGATTTTATACTATAAACAGAAGGCTAAACACTACGATAAAATATAATGAAATAAAATGCAATGCAATGCAATGCAATGCAATGCAATGCAATGCAATCCAATCCAATCCAATCCAATACAATACAATACAACTGTATTGTCTATTTTGTGGATACATTCACATATTTGTCTTTCTGTCTGTACCCACAAACAAGATTACGACTGAAGTACTGGGATAACTTAACCTTTGCACTGTGTCAATGATATGATTTTTTCTCAGGGGTGGGCAAACGATCGTTTATTTATTGTAACAAAGACTTGTTTGAGGATGTTATAATGCCGCTACAACGCACCGAGTGTGACATAGACAATCAAAGCATGCATACAGGCATATAAACACGCTCATACATGCATTCATCTGCGTTATTTTTAATACTGCGTTGCGGCCAACAATAACAGGATGTAGGTAAACCGATGCTGTATTCGCCTATTCCAAACAAAGATAATCCCCTCACCAACATTCAGATACAGAAACATATGTAACATGGACACAAAGATAGAGAAACGGCCCGGCACCCGCGCACGCACACGCGCTGACACTTAACACACGCGCTCGCACACACACACACGCACACCATGTCACACACGAGCACACACACACCCTCACACACACACACACTCTCCACCGAACGACTGATTCCCATCCGGACTTTTTTTCGCATCGAAACCTTGATGTTGTTCATTGAAGCAGGATCTGCCACGATATTAATGAAGCTTAACTTATATCTGGCAATCACTCTGTGTTGTATGAGCATATTACTTCTAATACGATGTCGCTGGTAATGTTTCGAGCGGAAACTCCTAGATGAAGAGCAGCATACGAGTGTTGTGGCGGTCATACGTACGACATTCTTTTTATTTTTTATTTTTTTTTTAACTTGACAGATAATTCGATCTGATAAGTCCAATGGCCGTTCTGCTATATGGCGAAATAAATTCTTGTTCTTGTTCTTGTTCTTGTTAAAAAAATAAGAACTGATCGCACACAGGAATATGATGAAGAACACCATTCGAGGGTTATGACGGTAGCATACGGGAATCTTGGCTGTTTTTTGGGAGGGCAACTCAAGTTGACAGTAGGTTTAATTGGATAACACAGTCTAAAAATAACAAACGAGGGTCAACTCGACAATTAGTTCAATCTATTAAACTCAGTCTTATGGTAAATTTGAAAAAGAGTGGTGTTTATATAGACACTTTTTTCATTGATGCTATAGGATAATTGTATTGATTGATTTCGTATGAACATTTTTGAATGTGATACCCCCTGACCCATTTACTCATAACAAGTTATACAATACTCTTATGCCGATAATTAAACCCCATGTATACTTGGAGGCTAAATTGTGACCACCGCCCCCACCTACCCCCCTCCCCTCCCCCAACCTCAGTTACAACCCCCTCCTCCCCCCTCACAACCTCGTTCCCCCCCCCCTTCCATATCCCCTGTCTCTTCAACATCCCACCCTACTGTCTATGTCTGCGTCTTGTCTAGGTATGTACGTGTGTATGCGCTTTGTTGACAAACTCGGTGTATGATGTATGCTATGCTATGTTTATGTGTATATAAAGGAAATAAAATGTTAAAAAAAAAAAAACTCAGTCTTAAATTAAATATGACGGTCATGGACATTTGTTCAACGCGACAGAACGTCTCAATGACAGATGTCTCGAAAGTTTTCTAAAGGCAAAGAGTTTCGCACTTCAACCTTCAGCGTGCATGAAAAAGGGATGTCACAGCTGTTAGCTGCAATACAGAATTACCCGTCAGCAGTGAAGCTTAAAAACGAGAAAAGGAAGTAGAAAACAAATACATGGTAAAAAAAAAACAACCCAACCCTATACAAATCCAGAATATGATTAATTAATTAAAAAAGTAAATAACAAAATTACAACAGAGCAATTAAATCTTTTTAAATTTAAATTTAATCCATTCATCCACTTGATGAACTTCCTTAAACCTAAATACGTGATATCAAGTTTTTTACCTTGGTGTATTTGATTCTAAGCTGCACTGTAATATTCCTATATACTAAGCCGGCCGGTTTACGGCCATTTTAGTCCTTGGTCAAATATACACGTATATTGGTATACACGTACGATGGTACGGAGGAACCCCTTTTTAAAGACCTCAGAAAAGCTGAACAAATTAGGTTTTAACAAGTCGCGTAAGGCGAAATTACTACATTTAGTCAAGCTGTGGAACTCACAGAATGAAACTGAACGTAGTCCGCCGCTAGTGCAAAAGGCAGTGAAAG
>NC_090254.1:25984203-26006703 GCF_037325665.1 Littorina saxatilis
CACGCTCAGAAAGTTAAAACAAAGAGAGGTACAGAAAAGCGTGCTATCCTTCTTAGCGCAACTACTACCCCGCTCTTCTTGTCAATTTCACTGCCTTTGCAATGAGCGGTGGACTGACGATGCTACGAGTATACGGTCTTGCTGAAAAATGGCATTGCGTTCAGTTTCATTCTGTGAATTCGACAGCTACTTGACTAAATGTTGTATTTTCGCCTTACGCGACTTGTTATATTTAGTCAAGTTTTGACTAAATATTTTAACATCGAGGGGGAATCGAAACGAGGGTGTGGTGTATGTGTGTGTGTCTGTGCGTGTGTGTGTGTGTGTGTGTGTGTGTGTGTGTAGAGCGATTCAGACTAAACTACTGGACCGATCTTTATGAAATTTGACATGAGAGTTCCTGGGTATGAAATCCCCGAACGTTTTTTTCATTTTTTTGATAAATGTCTTTGATGACGTCATATCCGGCTTTTCGTGAAAGTTGAGGCGGCACTGTCACGCCCTCATTTTTCAACCAAATTGGTTGAAATTTTGGTCAAGTAATCTTCGACGAAGCCCGGACTTCGGTATTGCATTTCAGCTTGGTGGCTTAAAAATTAATTGATGACTTTGGTCATTAAAAATCTGAAAATTGTAAAAAAAAAATTTGTTTTTACAAAACGATCCAAATTTACGTTTATCTTATTCTCCATCATTTGCTGATTCCAAAAACATACAAATATGTTATATTTGGATTAAAAACAAGCTCTGAAAATTAAATATATAAAAATTATTATCAAACTTAAATTTTCCAAATCAATTTAAAAACACTTTCATCTTATTCCTTGTCGGTTCCTGATTCCAAAAACATATAGGTATGATATGTTTGGATTAAAAACACGCTCAGAAAGTTAAAACAAACAGAGGTACAGAAAAGCGTGCTATCCTTCCCAGCGCAACTACTACCCCGCTCTTCTTGTCAATTTCACTGCCTATGCCGTGAGCGGTGGACTACGAGTATACGGTCTTGCTGCGTTGCGTCTCTGGTTGCATTGCGTTCAGTTTCATTCTGTGAGTTCGACAGCTACTTGACTAAATGTTGTATTTTCGCCTTACGCGACTTGTTTCTTTCTAATTTATTTGGTGTTTAACGTCGTTTTCAACCACGAAGGTTATATCGCGACGGGGAAAGGGGGGAGAGGGGATAGAGCCACTTGTCAATTGTTTCTTGTTCACAAAAGCACTAATCAAATTTTTGTGTGAGATTGTATGTTAGAGAGAGAGAGAGAGAGAGATAGTGTGTGTGTTCAGTTTTTCCCAAGCTGATATCTTCCTCCTTGCCACCTCCTTCTAAGACAACCCCCCCCCCCTCTCCTTCCCAAACCCGCCCTGTTGGAGGTCGGTCCTGGCAGAGCAGCTTTTGCATGCAAGAAAGGAGTGACGAGAGACGATCACAAGCCATGGAGGCTTTTAACCAATAATCGACTCGTGGCATTCTGTTCTGTCCATACTGCTTGCGCTGTGACCGTGCGGAGCTCTCTCTCCCCCTCTCTGTCTCTCTCTGTCAGTCTCTCTCTCTCTCTGTCAGTCTCTCTCTCTGTCTCTGTCTCCCAATCTCGCTCTCTCCCCCTCTCTCTCAGTCTCTGTCTCTCTCAGTCACGGCCTCTCTATCAGTCTCAGTGTCAGTCAGTCTCTCTGTCAGTCTCTCTTTCTCTCTCGCTCTGTCTCTCGCTCTCAGTGTCGCGGCCCTCTCTGAGTCTCTCTCTGTGTGTCTCTCTCTCCCTCGCCCTCTCTGAGTCTCTCTCTCTGTCTCTCTCTCCCACGCCCTCTCCCAGTCTGTGTGTGTGTGTGTGTGTGTGTCTCTCTCTTTCTCTCTCTCTCTCTCTCTCTCTCTCTTTGTCTCTCTCTCTCTCTCTCTCTCTCTCTCTCTCTCTCTCTCTCTCTCTCTGTGTCTGTCTCTCTTTTTCTCTCTCGCTGAATTATGACCTGCACCGCCTACCGTAAAACATGTAATATTTTCATTATGGCCGCGCAGCGCTACTGTCTCTCTCACACGCTCGTGTGGGGTGTCGTCGCCGGGTCGATCCATTAGCTTCCACGCCGCTGTCAGACAGTGGCTGTGACGTCACTGGAAATATTCTGATGGCCCGGAAGTCATGGTTCCGTGATAGCTCTGAGGGATGCAATGTCGCCTGATTGGGTTGGCTGAGATGTTCAGATGAAATCAGAAGAAATTCTGCAAGCGATTTGGAAGGGTCTTCTTTTGAGATAATGCACGTCCGTCTGTGTTCATGTATATTTTACTTCGGGTTCAAAGCCCTTGGGGACCAAAACCTTAAATAATATTAATTGAAACCCTGATCTTTCCAAAACTTTTTCAAACTCTCTCTGTTTGTCTGTCTACCCGCTGTCTGTCTGTCTGTCTGTCTATCTGTCTCTGTTTCTGTCTCTGTCTCCGAGTTCTGTCTCTGTCTGTGCGTCTCTCTCTGTCCGGCTGTCCGGCTGTTTTTCTGTCTGTCTGTCTCTCAGGCTTTTTCTGCCTCTGGCTCCGAGTTCTGTCTCTGTCTGTCCGTCTCCCCCTGCATGTCACGTCTCTCTGTTTCTGTCTCTCTTCACCCATATTTTTCTCTCTCACTGTGGTGACACTGCAGGAATTTAAATGTTACACTGATAACAGCACACCAACATTATATCATCTTCTGTAAAAGAGCAAGAAGAAACTTTTTTTAATTTTTTTTAAATTTTTTTTTAGTGAGTATTTCTACGCACATACCCTCCCAGAGGGAGGCTCATGGCGTTTACAATATGCCGTGTGAGATGGAATTTTTACACAATATATCACGCATTCACATCGGCCAGTAAATCTCAAGCGTGTTAGGCGAGTATATACTTTCACGGCCTATTATTCCAAGTCCTCTTGTCAATCGTGGGATCTTTAACGTGCACACCCCAATGTAGTGTACACGGGACCTCGGTTTTTCGTCTCATCCGAAAGACTAGCACTTGAACCCACCACCTAGGTTAGGAAAGGGGGGAGAAAATAGCGGCCTGACCCAGGGTCGAACACGCAACCTCTCGATTCCGAGCGCAAGTGCGTTACCACTCGGCCACCCAGAAAGCCGAACTAAAACAGCTGTCCCGGGCCATGATAAGTATTCGCATAATGATAGACTGAAAAGCTGTGATAGACTGAAGAGAATTGTTACCGAAGTGCTCGAGTCCCAAATGGAACAGGTGAATATGCCAGAATTTTAAAGCTAAGCAGATAACTAGTTTGTCAACATAATTCTCTCCTTGGCAACAGTCGGGCACCATTCTCGCTCTGATACTAGTCTGGCAACATCATGTTCCCCTTGGCAACAGTCTGGCACGATTCTTGCTTTGGTAGCAGTCTGGCAACACTTGGCAACAGCCGGGTACCATTCTCGCTCTGTTACGAGTCTGGCAAAATCATTCCCCTCGGCAACAGTCGGGCACCATTCTCGTTCTGTTAGCAGTCTGGCAACACTTGGCAACAGTCGGGCACCATTCTCGCTCTGATAGCAGTCTGTTAACATCATGCTCTCCTCGGCATTAGACGGGCACCATTCTCGCTACAATAGCAATCTGGCAACACTTGGCAACAGTCGGGCACCATTCTCGCTATGATAGCAGTCTGGCAAAATCATGCTCTCCTCGGCAGCAGTCGGGAACCATTCTCGCTATGATAGCAGTCTGGCAACACTTGGCAACAGTCGGGCACCATTCTTGCTATGATAGCAATCTGGCAACATTTGGCAACAGTCGGGCACCATTCTCGCTCTAAAAGCAGTCTGGCAACATCATGCTCTCCTCGGCAACAGTCGGGCACCATTCTTGTTCTATTAGCAGTCTGGCAACACTTGGCGACAGTCGGGTACCATTCTCTCTCTGATAGCAGTCTGTTAACATCAGGCTCTCCTCGGCAACAGACGGGCACCATTCTCGCTATGATAGCAGTCTGGCAACACTTGGCAACAGTCGGGCACCATTCTCGCTCTGATATTATTAGGCGGCACCACCATTCCCACCGTGACACCAGTCGGACAACACCATTCTCGGTGTTTTTGAAATTATACTATCAAATGGTCGCACCAAGTGTTTTCTTATCATAGATAGTGATGTGAACATAATTTCGGATAATAATTTCTCAGAGATACACAGTCACATATATTTATAAAATTATTATGCCGCTGAACAGACATAAGTTCACAGTAGTAAAATTGATATCAAAAGTCCAACGTTTTTTTGCCATTAAGGACTTGAGTGTTTGTCCGCTTTTTAACATAAGTTCATTACAATAGCAGTTACTTTCATAGCGGCTTTGCGAAAGTTCTGCTCGAACCGGCAAAATCGACTGTTTGTCCCCAAGATGATATAGGCCAAGAGGCACCGCGGCCATTCCTATGAAAGTATGGACGCACCAAAACCGACGAACCTCCAGTACCTATGCCCCTTTGTACTGTACATCGATACAGTCCGACACAAAGAGAGAAAGATCGACACAGACATTTCCAGCCTCTTCTATCTCTTCGACATACACGCTCGCTGCCGCCGATTTCGTTCACAGTTGGAGATGGAAGAGAGGCAATCCTTACCACACAAACAAAAGTTGACTTGCGGGGTAGCTTCCCCTACTCAATACACTTGCAGCAGACCGTGCCGACTGGTAGACTTTGTAGTTGTTGCTGTTGTTACTCTTTAAGAAGCGTATTTATCATGTTATTCATTCAGTCATTTACTGACCTATAACATATACAGCGTGCCCCCCCCCCCCCCAAAAAAAAACCCCAAAAAAACACACCCATAACTTAAGCGTATAACTTCTACATTGGTCGTATGCATGATCAGTTCCCAACGTAGGTCAATTGGTCAAAGTTTTGTGCTTTTTCGATTTTTTTTCTTCAAATTCCGGGATCGACTCAACAGTAGGAGGTTTGTCATTGAGCAATACCCACTCTCATCCAATTTAAACCTTCCATACTTGTACCATTAGGATTATCTGAAGGTCCAAGTATACTTTCTTTCTTTCTTTTCTTTATTTGGTGTTTAACGTCGTTTTCAACCACGAAGGTTATATCGCGACGAGGGAAAGGGGGGAGATGGGATAGGGGAAAAGGGGGGGGGGGGGGGGGGAGATGGGATAGAGCCACTTGTTAAGTGTTTCTTGTTCACAAAAGCACTAATAAAAAAATTGCTCCAGGGGCTTGCAACGTAGTACAATATATGACCTTACTGGGAGAATGCAAGTTTCCAGTACAAAGGACTAAACATTTCTTACATACTGCTTGACTAAAATCTTTACAAACATTGACTATATTCTATACAAGAACCACTTAACAAGGGTAAAAGGAGAAACAGAATCCGTTAGTCGCCTCATACGACATGCGGGGTGCAGAGAAATAAGGATGTGGAAAAGAAGACTTTTGGTAAGTGAAATAAAGGTGATGGATCCAGTCAGATAGAAATAAGACAACAAGAAAAGAATTGGAAAACTGCAGGGAATAAATAGTAGGGAGAGTTTTCTTGGAAGGAAATATAGGTGAAAGGACTGGTAAGGCAGAAATAAGACAAAAGAAGAGAAGAAACAGAACCGTTAGTCGCCTCTTACGACATGCTGGGTAGCATCGGGTAAATTCTTTCTAGTCCCAACCAATATGGGACTCCCCCTAACCCGCGGGGGGTTCCAAGTATACTAAACACCCCAGATCATCGGTGACCTAAAGATATCAATTAAAGCCAGGTTCAGTGCAATTCTCATTCAAAAAAGCGTTCGTGTCATTGACAATTCCGCAGGCGTTAATTGTTTGGAACACAGTTTGAAGAGAAGATAAAAGTCGGAATATTTAACCTACATACCAGAAACTTTGTGGAATGAGCATGCTCAAACAAAAGTTCATACTCATCAACAATGAAGATATTAGATGAGCTCAAATTGACTAAACAAAATGACCCCTTCGTGTTAAAGCCATACTTACCTGTGGCACTCGCCTGATCCTGCCTGTAATTGCTGTGTTTAAGTCACCGATTGTCTAAGGTTTTTAATTTTTATTTTTATACACTGGTTCCCTCAGGTAACTCAAATGCCACACATTTTTCAATGGGACTAAGGTTTTGTGGCTGTTGTATGTTATATGTAAGTCTTATATCGCGCGCGTATCTCCAGACTCGGACTCAAGGGGCAGGGATCTATTTATGCCGTGTGAGATGGATTTTTTTACACAATACGCATTCACATCGACCAGCAGATCGCAGCCATTTCGGCGCATATCCTACTTTTCACGGCCTATTATTCCAAGTCACACGGGTATTTTGGTGGACATTTTTATCTATGCCTATACAATTTTGCCAGGAAAGACCCTTTTGTCAATCGTGGGATCTTTAACGTGCACACCCCAATGTAGTGTACACGAAGGAACCTAGGTTTTTCGTCTCATCCGAAAGACTAGCACTTGAACCCACCACCTAGGATAGGAAAGGGGGGAGAAAATTGCTAACGGCCCTGACCCAGGGTCGAACTCGCAACCTCTCGCTTCCGAGCGCAAGTGCGTTACCACTCGGCCACCCAGTCCACTGAGCAGGCCAGTTCTCTTGGCTGCTCAAAATTTCCTTCAAAACTTTCAAAATTCAACTTTTTTACCTTCCTACTGAACCACACAATATCTCTGACATCATGTTATTATTTAAAACAAGTCGCGTAAGGCGAAATTACTACATTTAGTCAAGCTGTGGAACTCACAGAATGAAACTGAACGCACTGCATTTTTTCACAATGACCGTAGTCCGCCGCTTGTGCATTACGGAGTGAAACTGACGAGCCTGTTCAGCGCGGTAGTGGTTTCGCTGTGCTGCATAGCACGCTTTTCTGTACCTCTCTTCGTTTTAACTTGCTGAGCGTGTTTTTAATCCAAACATATCATATCTATATGTTTTTGGAATCAGGAACCGACAAGGAATAAGATTTCGAAAATTTAATTTTGATCATAATTTTTATATTTTTAATTTTCAGAGCTTGTTTTTAATCCAAATATAACATATTTATATGTTTTTGGAATCAGGAAATGATGTAGAATAAGATGAACGTAAATTTGGATCGTTTTATATTTAAAAAAAAATTATTACAATTTTCAGATTTTTAATGACCAAAGTCATAAATTAATCTTTAAGCCACCGAGCTGAAATGCAATACCGAAGTCCGGCCTTCGTCGAAGATTGCTTTACACAAATTTCAATCAATTTGATTGAAAAATGAGAATGTGGCAGTGCCGCCTCAACTTTTACAAAAAGCCGGATATGACGTCATCAAAAGTATTTATCGAAAAAAATAAAAAAATATTCGGGGATATCATTCCCAGGAACTCTCATGTCAAATTTCATAAAGATCGGTCCAGTAGTTTGGTCTGAATCGCTCTACACACACACACGCACAGACAGACAGACAGACAGACAGACAGACAGACAGACACACACACACACACACACACACACACACGCACACACATACACCACGACCCTCTTCTCGATTCCCCCTCTAAGTTAAAACATTTAGTCAAAACTTGACTAAATGTAAAAAAGGACTCAAAATTAGCTTCTTTAAACCACTTCTCAAGTACTTTCCGCGTTTTTCCATTGCTCACGAATTCGGCGTATCATTCTCAAATGTCGTCTGCTTGGATACAAAAACAGACGGGCACTTACGTCCCTTTGACAGAAGAAAAGGTACAGCACCGCAGTGCCATTATAGAGCTCTGAGCTCTTGCTGTCGGTTTTTGTCTCCCTTCACGAACGCAAAAACTGTAAGGCATTATTTAAAAAACAAATACCGTTCATTCCGTAATTCGAATGGCAATTCAAATGATTTGTTGCGCGTAAAAGAGAAAGATATGCATATACAGAGATCTAGATAACAGCATAAACACTAGTCTTCCCTGCACTTACGCGTAAATATTAAAGATAACGGTGTATTTCCGGTCGCGGCCGCCTGGTGGGTTAAGGGTGGAGATATTTTCCGATCTCCCAGGTCAACTTATGTGCAGACCTGCTAGTGCCTTATCCTCTTTCGCGTGTACACGCAAGCACAAGACCAAGTGCGCACGGTAAAGATCCTGTAATCCATGTCAGAGTTCGGTGGGTTATAGAAACACGTAATTACCCAGCACAGTGCCCTTCCCCCGAAATCGGCGCATGCTGCCAGAATGGCGGGGTAAAAACGGTCATACACATGTATCATGTATACAAATTCACTCGTGCAAAAACATGAGTGAACATGGGAGTTTAATTTAGCCCATGAACAAAGAAGAAAAAGAAGAAGATAACGGTGTCATGATTTAACTTTTAGACTTTCGGGACGCTCGACTGATGATATTTTGATCATTTAGTGCAGGGTTAGACAGAGGACAACTCGGCATAAGGCTCTGAAAGATGCAAAGGTTGAGTTTGCTCCCTTGGACTGAACAGGCAATTCATTGTTGTCACATAATGGGGGAAAAGTATCACAGAAATTTCGTTACCGTGAACACACAGCAGCACAGCCACAGACACACTGAGAGACACACAGTAAGACAGAAACACGCAGGCAGGCAGGCATTCACACACACACGTGACACACACGCACACACACACCGTGACGCACGCACACACACACACACTCGCACGCCGCACACACAGTGACACTGACGCACGCACGCATACACACACACGCACGCACGTACGCACACACATACACACACAGGCACGCACACACACAGTGACACGCACGCACGCACGCACGCACTGACGCCGCACAAACACACTGACGCACACACACACGCCGGCACACACACACACACTTACACTACACGGATCAAGCAAGTATGGAAGCACAGTATCAATCGGGAACAAGGTTTTTTTTCAGTCAGTCTCTCTCGCAGACAGTCTAGTCGCGGCTTGTGCCAACACACGTTTCAAGATTTCAGCAAGATCTATAAAAGTTGCAACGACTGATTGAGAAAACATCTGTCTATATTGGATTCTAATAATTTAGTGGAATTCCCTTGAATAAAGCACACAGCTTCGTAGTTTATGTTCCGTACATGTAATCCTCTTTGACACACTGTCATAGTTTGTGTGTCTACTTCCCGCCTCAGTTTTGTTTTCAAATTTGTTTGGTGTCATCTCTATTCGAACTGTTGTTAAATCAATGTGTTAACTGTTAATCTAGAAACCACTGTTGTTCCTTTCTGCATCACCCCTATCATCATTATAATCCGCTTTCTTATATATTCTCCCTCAAAGGTCCAGGTTTAAAAGGTCACATGTTTGCGCGTACTTTAAACTCTGTACATTTGATCCGGCCGATGTAACCAGAGCCTGTGAACTTTTCTTTGATGAGAGAAGACAAACGTTTTCCGAAATGCTTTTGCGCAGACAATTATCTGTACTTATCTTCACACTTTGATCACTCAGATGTAAGCCTAGTCTGGCCCAGCGTGCACAGCCTGGACTGGTCGAAGAAAGAGCGGCCATGCTGTAATGCACACTTGCAGCGAGAGGCAACCCCTGTTTCCACAGTAATTCCCCAAACTTTGTGCAACATGTATTTACCCACTGTCTCCGCCTACAGGAACTGTGTATTAGCAAACAAATCAACGGAACATTTTTCCTCGGCAAGAAGCCTGAGGGGATTTTCTCCAATGCGGAAGCACGCCTCATTTCAAGGAGCGACAGGAGAACAAGGGAGAATATTCAATTAAGGAGTTTGTCCAGGGCGCTTGCTTCCCCTGAAAGGACTCCTAATTAAGTTACTCTGCATGCACTGTCGAGTCTCTTGAAATGCCAGCCCCAATACATTCATCGATATTTCAGGGGGCACAAGGAAAAAAATCGATGACGCGACGGAAAAGAAAGGGGAAAGAAGAAGTCTTCCTTTCCTGGAGGCTCATTTTCTGTGAAGGAGGTAAAAAAAGTTTGCAAAACTGACGAATTGTTAGAAGTTTTTGAGCGGTGAGTGAGGTTTATGAAGTGTGTGTGTGTGTGTGTGTGTGTGTGTGTGTGTGTGTGTGTGTGTGTGTGTGTGTGTGTATGTGTGTGCGTGCGTACGTGTGTGTGTGTGCAAGGGAGGGGGAGGAATCAAGACAGAGCGTTTTTTCAACAACAAAAATTCTTCTTCTTCTTCTTCGGCGTTCCAGGATTTTTGGCCTCAGGTCAGACTTCAAGTTTTGTAGCTTGAATAAAGCTAGTGGTCAGGATCAGGGAGTCTTTGGTGCCCCAGAGTTGCTCCTGCAGTGTGGCACCTTGTGGCCAGTGATCTGTTCTGGCTTCCTGGTGGAGCGGGCAGGTCTGCAGGATGTGCTCCGGGGTCTGTGGGCCTGTTTCGCACGGGCAGTTCGGTGTGTGCGACAGACCAAGGCGGTGCATGTGGGCACGCAGTCGACAGTGTCCAGTCCGTAGGCGGAAGAGGATGGTCTGCTGATGGCGCTGTAAGTTGGGCATCTGATCATCAGATGGCAGGCTGTGTTGGGCATTCCCAACAAAAATTCGTCTGACAATACAACTGAGAGGATGCAAAGGGTTCTTCGAGATTTTGCTGATGCCGTGTTGCAGGTTCCTTGCAGTGTCACACACTGAGCAAATAAGAACACTCAGCGCCTCAACTCCAAGTCTTTTTCTGCATCCGGGTCTGCACAAGAAGAAAGGAACCATGGTCGTCGTCGTCGTTGTTGTTGTGGGAAAAACAATCCTCATTAAACGTGTATTAAAATCAGACTGGGAGGATACCATCGTACCAGGAAGGAGGGACAGCAAAGGAATGTTTTGAAATTCCTAAAAGATACATTCTTTTCTGTTTGAACGGTATTTAATGTATACCCCCACAGCTCGGTCTAGGGTTTTACAGTGAACATGAGCATTCTTCCAATTGAACACACACAAACAGAGGGCTGGACCTAGTGCATGAGAGGAAGGGTAGACTAAGTACTTGGGCTGGCCAGTTGGAGGGAGAGGGGGTGGGGGGTGGGGGGTGGCTCCATGGAGTCTTGCACTGACCCCAGGTGATGTTGACATGAATTATTTGAAAGGGGTATTTTGGGTCTCTCACGAAGGAAAAAGGTACGTTTACCTGGTAAGAAAGGGCTTCTGGAACCCAGGACCCCCCCCTCCCCCATCAAACTTTGCACAGAAAGCGAGGACATTCTGTATATTTTTGGTAAAAATAAGTGAACGGTCTTATCCCAAATAAAAGTCTAGCCAGTTCTCAGATCATAATCACACTAGACGATGTACATGGGAAGGAGAACATTAATATTGACAGGTTCAGATCGCTCTGCCCTGGACCTGATTTTGCCCTAGTTTTGGAGGCCTCAGAGATAAGACTGGTTTCATTGCAAACGAAGCTTGCAAAGGAGTGTCATCTTGTTCTTTTAGCGCTGGCTCAGAAAAGGCACCAGTGAATGTTTCGTTTTGTCTAAGATTAATCGTTTTGTCTGAGATTAAAACTTCCATACACAAACCTTTCTTTTTACATTTTTTAACAAATTTCTGGCCCAGTTGACATCGAGGGCACACAGACAATCCAACACACAACTGACAGACACAGATCCAGTTGAAATCTTTAATGTGCCATCTAACGATCCGCGGCATCGGAATGGCAAAAGTCAATTATTGAAGGGAAACGAACGTTCGCGCACCAGTGATCCGCATTGAAGTGAAGAAGACAGCAGTCTCATGCTTGAAAGAGTCCATCAGAAGTCGTGCAATTCCCTGGGCAGAGTTTCAGGTCATCATGGTGAGACAAGAGAGAGATAGAGAGAGAGAGAGAGGGGGTGGGGGTGGGGGTGGGAGAGAAATAAAGAGAGAGAGAGAGAGAGAGAGAGAGAGCGGGAGAGAGATATATATATGGAGAGAGAGAGAAAAAGAGAGACAGAGAAAGAGAGAGAGAGAGAGAGAGAGAGAGAGGGAGAAAGAGAGATGGAGATATATATATATATATATATATGGAGAGAGAGAGAAAAAGACAGAGAAAGAGAGAGAGAGAGAGAGAGAGAGAGAGAGAGAGAGAGAGAGAGAGAGAGAGAGAGAGAGAGAGAGAGAGAGAGAGAGAGAGAGAGAGAGAGAGAGAGAGAGAGAGCATGGCGAAGAACAAGTCAAACGGAAAAGCAAAATGGTGTAATTAAAGTCACACACCTAGACACATACACAGACGCACTCACCGACGCAATCACACACATCACACAGGCGCGCGAACTCGCACACACGCACATGAGCAGCACGCACATGCATGCACAGAAACATATATACATATTTGAAAGTACAAGCATATTATACACATAGACACAGGCACATTAACACACAGGGACGTCTATTATAAAATGATTGTAGAACCAAGCACACATACGCGCACACCCACACACAGAGCACAGAACGACAGCTACAAACACGATCACACACAGAGTATAAATATGACATAAATAAACACTCGCGTTTCACAGTTTATTGAAAAATAGTTTGCTTTAATTTGCAAATGACATGATAGCAATACAATGTACAGAACATTACGGAGCAACAAGTGTATACTGCAAGGAAAACAGAAAGTATAGCTGAAATATCTACAAGAACAACATAACAGCCAGAAACGTTAGCCAAGTGCTTTTGAAAATATAAAAAGCGTATGATACAAAAACATGTCAGAATAAGCTAAGGAGACGAAGAGGTCAAGAAAGGGGGAAGACAGAGAGAGAGAGAGAGAGAGATAGGGTGTATTAAGGGAAGAGGCAAAGGGGAGGGTGGGGCGTGGGGGTTTTGGGGGGATGGGGGGTGGTGGAGGTAAGCAAATTACGACACAGTTGCAAGACCATTTATATAGCGCCTGCAACACCTGCGTATCAATTTCTGTTGCGATAGTAAATAATCATGGCCATATCATTGACTTGCATACTCCCGATGGAGCCCCGTGAAACTGACGTCACGTTCTGATTATGCAACAACCGTTTAGAGCTATGTCCGTATCCCCATGTGACGTCATTTCCGCGTATCTGCATCGGGAGTTTCTCGATTGACTTTCATTGGAAATTTCGGTGCGAAAAAGTGACGCGATTAAACGTTTGTACAGTGCGGATTACTTTAATGAGATTCGGTTCAGAAGAGGCAATGATCATAAAGTAGAAGTATTTGTTTACACAGTTAATCAAGTATCAAGATATTAGCAAAGGAATTAAGAGAGAGAGAGAAAAAAGAACTGTATACTCACAGCCCGTCAAAAATCGTGCCAGTCTCTATGAAGAGATACATACATCTCAAGTAGGGGACATTATAATCGACCATCTGCACCCGTGGAACCGGATCAAAAGTCGGAAAAGGTGAAAAGAGAAAGGAGAGGGAGGACAGTGTGGGGGGGGGGGGGGGGGGGGGAGTGGATGGATGAGGGAGCCACATGGATCATAGGATGGCTAGTAGACAAACATTGTAATCTTTGGTAGTGTGCTCAAGAAAGTGCACTGCTAGGTAGAAACTAAGCGCGGTGTCAAATAGGTCGTAATTACAATTTTTTTTCTCGAGAATTCAAACAGTCAGACCCAGCGCTTGGTTCCCATCCAGCTGGTCACTTTCTTTGTGCACACTCACCCTAGCGGTGGTGGGGGTGGATCTCTTTCATCAGAACACTAATCGGCACTAGAAACATAATGCAGTCGGGGGAGCCGAGGTAAGACAACAGTTGGAGTTCTTCATTTTTGAGTACAGTGCGCAGTATAGTTCAAAATCATGTATATCGCATTCAATCAATTACAAAGGTTTCGCACCTGCAAACACCAGCACAAAGTTATTCAATTCACGCTCTCAATCATCTTTGCAATCAGTCTCACAATTATCCGTTAAAAAATGTGCGGCTGTCAAAAATCAAACGGAACAGTCAGTTACATTTTTCTGAGCGGAACAAAAAATCTCAGACACGTTCCTAAAATCCTAGTTTCTCAAACATCGTCACAGTGATTAAAAAAAAAGGTTTCTCAAACACACTAAAGTCCGTTTTTGAAAAATCGTTTCTTAAACAAATTGAAACAGCATTTGTTATGGTGACACGGTCACATTTAAAAAAAAAAAGCAAAACAATGTTTCAAACAAACACGTGACACTGTATAAATGCGATCACACAGCAGGCTACGATGGCTTCAAGCGGACTGTCAGAAGCATTGTGGCAATCGCACAAAAATTCAATGCAGACAGTCCTTAAAAAAAAAACCACCGAAAAATAAAAGGTGCGTAACTGCTTCCACAGCACACAAGAAATCCTCTACACAGACTTAGCACACGCCCTGTATGTGGAGGCAACTTACGCCGAGGATACGCCGCCCAAACGGCAAATATACCATGATGCTTCGTGGTACATATGTAGACGCATTTCAAAGCAGAGTAAGAATTAAACAAAAATAGGAGGAAGAAGAGGAGGAAGAAGAAAAAACCCAGCTCGCGCAGAAATGCAGCAATCATTATAACAAATAAACTACGTTCATTGGTACAGCTTAGAAACAGTCATTACCACAAATACATTCTAATCATTTAAAAACAAGCAAACAAACACATGAAGTCGTGGCATAGGTACATCGTTATGTCAGATTCTTCATTCAAGTCACTGTCCAAAACACAAATGATATTGTCAGATCACACTGTCCAAAACAAATTCAACACTTGGCATACACAATTACAGGCATCAAGATCTTTTTTACAAAAACTGTTCTGTATAACAGCTTAAACAATCGTAGCTGTCAGAAATTCAACGTCAATAAAACAACAACTAAAACAACCAACAACAACAACACAAACTGAAAAATCGAATAGCAGCATATCATTCTTTTCTAACTTAAACCTCAAGATGTAGTTTAAAATCTCAAGCCAAAAGCCTACTCTGACACTGACAGTGCAGCATTTTAACGCATACGACTGCATTCCTGCTCATTACGCTACTTACATGGCTCAATTACATTCCAACATTAGACTTTAGACACTAACTACACGGCACGCGTAGATTTTATTATAATAATGTCATGAACACGTTTTTGGAAATTCATGAATGTCCAGGAATCCGATTTTTTTCTTTCACAGAGTATGCTACTGAAGATACACATCTCTGCAAGATAAACTTCACTGTATCACAAAATGCGGAGCTGTCGTGGTAAGGTAAACAAAACTTGACATGAAACATTTAAACAATTTTCATTTCTCCGATTATCAAGGTCCGTTTTGTTTTGTTTTGTTTCTTTTTAACAAAAGAGGCAGTCAAGGCGAACTTGGATTTCATGCTTGTGTGCATCTTTTGAAATTGGTTTAAAATCTGATCAGTCATCCTTTGGTATACAAGCGAACTCAGTATGTTTAAAAAAAAAGTCCATCATGACCCAGGTTTAAACTCCCACGATTAAGAAAATGTAAAAAAAAAAATCAATAAAAAACAAGAAAAAACGAGAGGAAAACAAAACGAGGCAGAGACAGACATAAAAAAACAAAAAAACACACATTTCGCAATTGTTTAAGAAATCAACATGAAAATTATTACAATTACACCGTTATTTACAAGAAATCAAAATAAAATCAAAGATCGATCGTTATGACTACATTACCGCTGAATTGAACACATTCGATTTCACGCCAATCAACGTCAAATATTACATACGCGCAAAAAATTCAAAGACACTCGTTCAACAAAAGGAACGAACTCCAAACCACCAAATACTTGGATCCAGAAAAATAAAGAAACAACAAAGTCATGCGCAGCTTGGGTTTTTAAGATAGAAAATAAGCCCACTCTCCTAAGTTACGTTCTGTCGCTGAAATTCTTACTATTTGCTATAGCTAATTTATAACAACAAAAAAGTAATGCACACGTGTGTATTGCACGAAAGTCGCCAAGTTGACCCCGTTTTGTGACAAATTAAATCGTCGTGGCGTTACACAGCTTTAACTATGAAAGACACATGCAGACCTGGGAACCCCTGTTTTGCACTTGGAGTATTCTCAAGCAAACTTTGTGTATTTTCAGAAAAATTAGCGTACTCCACACAACATTTGAACATCCATGATTCAAACATGTTTCACTGACACGCGTCCGTTGCATCGTTAATTGGGTTTACCAATACGTTTAAAAAACCCGCTTCTTTCAATGTTTACTGTATCATGTGTGATTAGATTTGAATTTGTAATCACTTGTCAAAATACTGGACCGGCTTCGGGATGAGCTTGTGAAGAAACTGATGTAGTCTAGAAATGTTTCTCGTCGTATTTTTTTTCCCACTTACCGTACTGCTCGTACTCTAGACAATCATGCGTACAAAATACGGCGAAATCGTATGGGTTCCCAGGTCTGCACATGCCTTCCATTTTCAAGGATGATTCAGGTTTTTGACCGCAAATTTCAATGATACAAACATTCCAGCATTAGCTTTAGACAATGCCAAAAAAAAGCAGACAGTCTGGCTACGTCAGAAAAAAAGTAAATGAAAAAAATGCGTACCGTACGCACTAGTGCTTCCACTTGTGGAAATGATAAAATAAATCAATAAATAAATAAAATAAAAAAATCTATGAACATGTCTTCCGTTCCTCACAGTTAAACAGTCCAGGCTAAAAGCGCGGGCGGGTTTGTTATTGGTTACAGAATGTTCGCACGGCACGGAGGGTATGTTGAAAAACAAAAAAAACTGTCGATAGAATCTTTTTTATACTGCCATAAATCAAACACCAGCATTCTTTTTTCCCGCAAAAAGTGCTATCACACTTAAAACGGAAACCACGCATTATTTACATTCTACTGTAGTGAAACTTTTACTTTGAACGATTTAAAGGTCCTTGTCTACATTTTTATACTGAAATCGCCATTTGACCAGAGTCCGTTTGACCAGAGTCGCCATTTGACCAGAGTCCATTTGACCTTTTGCAGAGTCTATTATCTACAATTATCAACAATACACCCCCTTTCGATCAGGAAAGACGAAGCCAGTGTAACCGTTTGAAAATTCATTGTAGTATTCCAGCGTAGTACTCATAGTAAGATATCCTTATTTGGAAAATGCCAAGCGCAAAACTCCTGGACATTTTTGCTTTTTTTCAATAATCTTATGGTTAGATTTCGCTAAAAAGTTATGTCAGATGATGAATGAACCATGGGGAAAACAGTTATAGAAAAAAAATATATATGTAAAAAAAGATTTTATTTTTGGGTAGCGTGACTCACGCTTCCAATATTTTGTGTTCTGTTTGCTGAGAACATGTGCTTTGCCTAAAAATAATGACCAATCAAATTCATGTCACTATGCTTATAGCCACGCCCAAACAAGTGCAGCAACAGTTTGACACTGGAGCGCTGTCCACGCTTTTTTTTATACGCACGAAATGCACGGGATTTGAGAGGAGTTTTGCGCTTGGCATTTTCCAAATAAGGATATCCTACTATGAGTACTACGCTGGAATACTACAATGAATTTTCAAACGGCTACACTGGCTTCATCTTTCCTGATCGAAAGGGGGTGTATTGTTGATATTTGTAGATAATAGACTCTGCATTTTAATGGTCAAATGGCGATTTCAGTATAAAAAATGTAGACAAGGACCTTTAATGCTTCTTTGGCGATTTAATCGACGATTTACGTGAAAAGGTGCTTATTCAATTTATAAAGTATGCACGGCACGGAGGGTATGTTGAAAACCAGCATTCTTTTTTCCCGCAAAAAGTGCTATCACACTTTAAACGGAAACCACGCATTATTTACATTCTACTGTAGTGAAACTTTTACTTTAAACGATTTAATGCTTCTTTGGCGATTTAATCGACGATTTACGTGAAAAGGCGCCTATTCAATTTATAAAGTGTGCACAAATTATAAGTGATTATGCACGTTGAAACACCGGTGTTGTCTCGATCTGCAGGATTATCTGACATTTTTGGGTATGTTAATTTTAACATTAACAGAAACAGGGACTGCCCATCAGCAAAACGCGCATGAAAAAGCATTTTGGGCCGAAACAAAGAGTAAAATAGACTCAAACAGGAAACAACCGATCATTTAAAAAAAAAACCCACCAGATTCCTCTTGTTGCTGCTAGCTTTTCATTGGGACGAAGCGATCCGAATTTCTATTAATGGGATATCAACATTATAGAACTGAAACTAAATGATAAGAGTGTTTGGTGGTGTCGGTTGAATGTGGAAGTTTCAAATCACACTCTTTGCCTGACAATGTAGTGATGTCGGAGGATGGTGCGAACGGATTTAACCACCACCACCAAACTGAACAACAACTTGTTTCTTCCAATCAATAGCGTCATGAACTGTCTTCACTCACATATAGCAGGACTAACAACTGTAACATAACAGGATAAGAAACTGTAGGCCTACATGTATTGCAAAGGAAAACATTAACACAATCTAAAAACAGCAAAATTACTTGACCGACAAAAAAATGCAAAAAATGCAAAGTAAGCGAAGGGTCTGATTGAAACACTTAGGAAAACTGAAGTAACATTGTTTCCAAAGCATCATGTATACATGTATCACTGCCTTTGAGTACTCCAAGTGTGTAAGTCGAAGTTACATTTGACTGTTGTCAGCACTCTCAGATTAAACCTTTCGTCATAGTCGATTCCTAAACTTTAATCGTTTCAATTCAACTACATCTGTAAGGTTTTGCAACTGAACACCGTAAAACGTGTCTGAAAAACTGAACATTTGAATTGGCGTCGAAGTAAAAACATATTGCGTCAGAAATCCAGCCCAATAATTCACATGTACGTTCTCCTACAGTAGTCAGCCGCTGTCAAACCATTAGACCAAGGCAGTGCAGGTCTGGTCATGCACCAACCTTTATTATAACCAAACCAAAAGATGAAACAAAACAGGAAGAGGTTGGTGATTCAAAAATGAAAGAAGATATTCGCTCCCTTCAGATTGCTATCCGTGAAAATATTCTTCGCCTACTGTCACACAATAAACGTTCTTGAATGCTTCAGTGCCAGTGCCCATCTTTTCTCAGCAGTTCTATCAGGGCGATGTGGTGTGTGTATGGATCTGAGAGTATGCTCACTTCTCTGCAACGCTCTCTCGGCTCTCGGGAGAATCATGTAGTTCCCACTTTGGTAAGACTGAAGATATTTTCCCACGACTTCTTTTCTGCATATTTACATAAAAACAAAGGGGTTCCAACTTTGGTAAAACTGAAGATATTTTTGTAAGATCAGCTTTTCTGCAAATCTACATGAAGTATTTCACACCACCATTCGCACTGAAGAACATCCGAAACGTTTGCACGCGTCAATAATCTGCACGCACGCACCATGTTCGTCAGCACAGCAAATAGTTCGAGGAAGTGTTGTTGTGAACGCACACAATGCATTCACAATATTGGTTGTTCTGAAGACAAGTTAGTACACATTTCACGGCAAGGAGCTGAACTGTGACTTCAACACGTGACTTCAACACGTGACTTCAACACGTGACTTCAACACATGACTTCAAATCAAGTCCATTCCATTCAATTCCATACAACTTTATTTTCTGACTGAGAAATATGCAGAAATGGGTCTTTCCGCTCTGCTTCTGGTAAGGTCCCTCAAAAGGCAAACCATTTCTTTGTCATTAAAAGCCTACGAAAAGCACCCCCACTTGATCTTGTCTGTTTTGTGTATGTTGGTAAGCTTAAAGTGAAGCTGCTACTGTTCTACTTTTACAATTCTGAATGTTAACATCTTGTTTTGTGCTGATTCATCCTTTTGGGCATACCTCTACCTCTAGCAGTACTCAAAGAAATCCGACGACTTAAAAAATCTAACAAAACAAAACCACATTTTTCTTATTTCGTTTCAAGTAAAACTGATCCAATGCGGAGGCCGCAAAGTCCTGTGTTGTCGAGTGCATGCTGAGCAGTTTCATACGTCCACTAGGTGAAAAGCGATCATTAAATTGTTCAATACATCCATTGATATTGCCGAGAATGCAACCGCTTCAGATAAGGAGTTTCCTTCAGATCCGTAAGTTGATGCATTTCACTGAGATACAGTACATTGTTTTTCATCATATTGTTTCTCCTTCTGATGAGGTCTCTCAAACTGCGAACGATATCACCATTTCTGCATACACACTGACCACAAATACTTCTGTTTCAAGCCATCATTTCTCGAGTTCAATTAAAACCAAGATCAAAATTAGCACGACGTACACCTTCCTCTTTCTTGTTCTCGCTGTTTACAAACACAGTCTCATACTGTAAACCCACGGAACGGCAAAAGTAAAGTTCAGCGACGCAACAGAATAAAGCACCCCAAGCGTCGCGCTGACTGCATGCAATCAGGAACACGGTGACAGTGTGTCAGTGAGAAGCTAAGGAGGCCTCCTTCCTCAGTCTCTACGATGTCAGTCTCTACGTTGTGGCCTGTACGGGTTGCGAGTACTGTCTCAGCATGGCCAATTGCGCCGCCTCGGCCATACTGTCGTCATCGTGGCCATGGCAACCATCACTGTTCGGCGGGGCGCTAGGTGAAGGTCGCGACCTGAAGATGACCCCCGCGTCATGGGGGTCACTACTGACCTCCTGCTCACGTGACAGGTCCTGGTCACGAGACAAGTCCAGCAACTTTCCGCTGGCCTCCGCGTCTTTCTCCTTCTCCTTGGCTGGGGTCACGACCTTGCCCTTGGGAGTGGCCTTGACCTCTTTACCCCTGATGCAGGGGCAGAAGACCTCGTTGAGTTCGTCAAGACAGTTCTGCTTGGACTTGAGCGACCCCTCCTGTCCTAGCTGAGCCTCTATTTCTGTCTCGTATCCTGCACAGAGAAATAAAACAGATTTTGTTATAGCATAGACAAAGACTACCGACTCATGAAGAAGGATGAGGACGGGAGAAGAGGACACCAAAGACAAGCACGGGCCAAGACAAGCACGGGCCAGGACAAGGAGAGGAACAACGCAATTTATTCAAACAAACTACTGGCGATGGATGAAATCATAGTTTATTTGTGCTGGTTGGACGTGAAAGTCACGAATGCAAAACTGTCGAAGATTCGCTTTCAACAGATGGTTTTAACACAATGGAAAGGAATATTGACTAATAAAGGAGGGCAAGGACGGGAGAAGGGTTGGGGGTGGGTGGACGGTATACATACATGGTGAACGAGGCTGCGGAAGACAAGCAACAGCAGGAAAAAGAAGAAGGGGGGGGGGGGGGGGAGGGGGAGGAAGGAAAAGAGCATAGTGGTGTGGAGGTTGGGCATACAGTTTTTTTCTCACAGTCTGTTAAACACCGTGCTAGCCTCGTAAAGAAGAAGAAGACGTAAAGCAAGAGGGTTGGGATCACAAACATCGTCGTTGTCGTCATTGTCTTCGTCCTTGTCTTCGTCCTTGTCTTTGTCGTCGTCATCATCATCAATCATCATCACCATCATCACACCCCCACACCCCCCCCCAACCCATCATTGCAACCATCACCACCTGAGCCCACCCTTCCACAACTTACCAACATCCTGTCGCAGTCCGTTGCATATCTCGTAGACGATGTCATCCCTCTTACAGTGCCTGAGACACCTGAAGAGCTCGGCGACTGCCTCCTTGTTCTCCCCTCGCCAAGACTTCCACTCCTGTAGGTACCCGTTCACCGCGTACTTGTGTTGCGAGTCTGAAAATAATATAGACGCCAAGGGTAAAGTCAGACATTGGCCTAATCCGAGTGTGTGAGACCGCGTCGGGCTTACTCACTAAAGAAAAAACTACATCGGCAGCCTTGAAAGCTCTGCGCCAAGCTGATAACTTTCTTATTATTTGACCTATGAAGGATCACATGCCGTTATTTATTATTTCTTACATTATTTGCAACTCCGCAACAAGCCTCAAAATTTCAAATAGGAGTTTGGCCTAAAACTCGCTAAGGGGACAGAGCACTCGAGAGATTTCACACACGACAGTTTCTCCCTGAACAACTACAGCTAAGCCAACACATGTGTGTCATTATTTTTCTGTTATAATCTGCAACCCCCATCCTTTGGTTTCTCTTTCTCCTCCTCCCTCTTTTATAGTCCAAGGAATGTCAGGAATCAGTCACAAAAACAAGGCAATACACCACGATACATTGAAACGAAAATGAAGATATTAGACCAACTGCTTTCTTTAACTCAAAACATTGAGTTTATCAGAAAGATTGTGCACAGAGAAGTTCACTCTATTCTGCATGCATAATCACACAATCTGTGTCTGAGTCTGAATCTTAATTCGCTTAAACTCGGTTCAGTTCATTGCGAAGGGGAGGGTGAGGGAGAAAGGGGACAATTCCAAAATCACGAGACACATGTAAAAAGCACATTGATACTTCGCGACATGGTTTCCAGATCGCGTGGAATGACACGAAGCCTGCATAGCACACCCGGAAAAGTGCCACAGTCGCGCGCGGTCTTGCAAACACGTCACAATTGTGTGTTGTTCTCATTCACTTGTGGTGTTGCTTGTCAAAGCATTACACCATATCTTCAGCGTATTACCAATACCTGTCCCAATATCGGCC
>NC_090254.1:26011703-26016703 GCF_037325665.1 Littorina saxatilis
ATACAACAAACAAACACAGAAATAAACAAGAACACTAATTTAAACGGACAAGAAAGTCAAGTCAATGGTTTATTACAAAAAGCCCTTTTGGTGTACATGAATATAAACAAACCAAGAAACATTAAACAAACAAACAAGAAGGAATATGACAACCTTTCTGAAGAGACCTTTACAGACATTATGATTAAAATGTAGGCAATGCAACTAGTATAATCTCATTTCTTACACACGTACAGACACACAGAACATAAGACAAGACGGACCACTGCTGGCTGAAGAACTTACTTGGTGAGAGGCTTGCACCTGTGAATTCTGTCCCTCGTGTCCGAATACATGTGCTGGTCAATGCACTTCACGCATCTTCCTGCGCAGAAAAGAAAAACAAAATCATAAGCATGGAAAACTGAAGGAGTGTTGCTCTTTTCCGTGTCAAATGTTTGATATCTTACTGTCCAAATCTTGTGTTTTCTCTTACTGTGACCAAAAGATCCAACTTCACGAATGAATTACCCCTCACTGTGTCACATCCCGATTGGGGAATCCTTTTCCAAACCACAATGTCTTGATATTGCTCTTTGGGAGGACAATTGCTTGCTTGCTTGCTGTTTGGTTCGCACAGCTGGATACGTTTCTACTGTTGAAATCACAGCCAGGCACCCGAAGACTCTCTAAACGTGTGTACAGACATCTAGAGAACAATACCTCTAGAGACGTTTCTGACAATATTGAGCTGGCTATGTAGTGATTCACAAAGTGGGTATCCTATTTCATCTAAGTTATTTAGATGCTGCAAAATTGTGGTCAAATTTTACCAAAACAACATAATTATGCAGAATTGACTAAACTCTAAATTGACAAAATGTTGATGTCACAGTAACTTCAAGCCCAAACCCACTCACCGTATTCCACCTGTCCGTAACCCTTGTCACAGTATCTACAAGCCCAAACCCACTCACCGTATTCCCCCTGTCCGTAGCCCTTGTCACATGCACAGTAACTTCAAGCCCAAACCCACTCACCGTATTCCTCCTGTCCGTAACCCTTGTCACAGTATCTACAAGCCCAAACCCACTCACCGTATTCCCCCTGTCCTTAGCCCTTGTCACAGTATCTACAAGCCCAAACCCACTCACCGTATTCCCCCTGTCCTTAGCCCTTGTCACAGTATCTACAAGCCCAAACCCACTCACTGTATTCGCTCTGTCCGTAGCCATTGTCACAGTATCTACAAGCCCAAACCCACTCACCGTATTCGCTCTGTCCGTAGCCCTTTTCGCAGTATCTGTTGGGGACGCAGGCTCGCTGGTCTTCGTTCTCAAAGTGGAAGCCATCCAGACAGTCACAGTCGGCGTCATGCGTGGTGGACCCGTGGTCCTTGTAGCGCATGTTCCTCTGGTCGCACACCCGTCTGCAACACACAGAACAAGACAACGATGAAGAAGATCGTCTCACAACCCAAATGAGGTCTACATAAAAAAATTAAAAAAATCCAAGTTAAAATAGCAAAGAGGATGAAAGAACTGTGTTCCTTTGACGAATAATATATTTTCCCTTCTTTTTCGACTCTTTATTTATTAATGCTTGCTTTATTGTCTGAGATTCGTTCAGCAGAACTGCCACCCTCTACTGTCTTGCGTCCCGAGTGGTCACGCCCCATCTTTATTTGATTTTCAAAGATATAACACAATAGGGGTATAACCATTAGTATCATCCTACCCTCCTTTGTGTGTGATTAGTGTTACTAGGCTCAGTTGTCAGCTCAATAGTAAGAACCTTCCTGCGCAGCTGCAGTGGCTGCAGTTTGGTCAGTTTTGCCAAGAACCTTGTCATCCTCCTCTGAGGATCCCTCCCCCACCTTCTTCAGACACTTGCAAAACGTAATTTACACCTTGAAGCCTGTCCTTAATTGTGCAAAGTCGACTTCGCGAAGCTGTCCGCACAAAACTTGAGCACTTTCTTTCTTTATTTGGTGTTTAACGTCGTTTTCAACCACGAAGGTTATATCGCGACGGGGAAAGGGGGGAGATGGGATAGAGCCACTTGTCAATTGTTTCTTGTTCACAAAAGCACTAATCAAAAATTTGCTCCAGGAGCTTGCAACGTAGTACAATGTATTACCTTACTGGGAGAAGGCAAGTTTCCAGTACAAAGGACTTAACATTTCTTACATACTGCTTGACTAAAATCTTTACAAAAATTGACTATATTCTATACAAGAAACATTTAACAAGGGTAAAAAGAGAAACAGAATCCGTTAGTCGCCTCTTACGACATGCTGGGGAGCATCGGATAAATTCTTCCCCCTAACCCGCGGGGGGTAACTTTAGCACTGAGTTTCGGAGAAAAAAAACCACTTCGCCAAGTCTTCGCGAAGACGAATTCGGGCTCAATTAAGAACAGGCTTGAAGAACACGAGGAAGAAGAGGAGGAAGAAGAGGAGGAGGAGAGAGAGGAGGAGAGAGAGGAGGAGGAGCTATAAACTATTAATGAGTGATTCACTTTTCGTGATTAGTTTTTGTATACTTGAAATTACACTGTTTAAAACTGAGACCTCCCGAGTTATAAAGTTATTATGTGTTGTGCATGTAACGACCAGAGTTGTTCTAGCAATAAGAAACACATTCGACGCCGAAAATGCCATGTACTCCATTTATGGGGCAGAGAACAAACCCTAGTCAATATTTCCGGACAAGCGGACAATAGAAAAAAATAGAAAGCATGACAGAAAGAAAGAAGGCACTCAGACAGAAAGAGGCCTTACTTTTGTTGAGAAAGTGGAAATGTACGAAATAAATAAAACATCTGCTAGAACAGTAAAGAAGTTCTTGACGAAAGTCAGGCAATGAAAACACACCGAGAAAAGGCTAAAGAGTACAAGGCCTGAACAACTTTTCACAACAACAGTACGTGGCTTGATTTTAAATAAAGCAGTATCAGAAGCACGAACAAAGACAACAGTTACACCCTTTCGGTAGACACAAGAAGTCTAGCATTTCCGTAGGAAACGTAGACATTTTCGCCCAGCAGACGACTGGTACTAGCAAAAGTTGCCCCCCACTCCCTTATTTCAGGTTTGATTGGGTATTCATTGCCCTCCAGCCAGTGGTATGGGCCGGCAGATGGTGGCACCCATCATTTTTCATTTGCCCTCAGAAGCCCTTTCCCAATCTCCCCAAAACAACCCCGCCATCATCTGACTGCCAAGATTCCGGCGATTCCAAAATCAGCACTGACGTTTCTCCAACCTTTTCATTAACTCTTTCTGTACCAGGTCAGATTTAAAATCAAGATAAAAACGATCAGGAGGCCCCTCTGATTGCACTTTATGCTCCACCACTGTTGGTGGGTCACATCTAAAAATATCAAGGCAAGAACGATTTCCAGGGGCTTTCTGTTCGAACTTTCTGCCTCCACTACTGTTGGTTGGGTCAGATCGCAAAATCAAGACAAGAACGATTACGAGACCTACTGATTAACTCTTTTCAGACTGGGTCACATTCAAAATTCGGAAACAGCGCTGGCGGCAGAACCTCCTGATTAACTTTCTCGATACCGGATCGACTTCATCATATTTTCTGTTGCCCAGGAAATTGAGTTTTGGCTGAGCTATGTTCGTGGGCGAGAGACACTGCGGCAGGCAGGCAGACAGACATCATTTTGACCGGGAGAGATGTGATGGAACGAAGTCGTACTGTGAGGCAGAGATTGCCTGAGAGAGGAAAGAGTTTCTAGTTTCAATCCAGATCAGACACAAATGGGAACAATGCGGCTGGAGGTGAATTGAAGCTGAAAGATTTCCGATTGAGTGCATCACAAAAAAGAAGAATTCCGACTGGGGTTAAACAGAAGACTAGAAAAGGTCTGATTGGATGAGACCAGACAAAAAAATCAAAGCTTTTCACTTTCACCACAGAGACCACAGAAGATGTTCCTGGTGCACGCTAACGGGTTTTCTTGAGCAGTTAACAGTACACAATTTCGGTCTACAAAATAAAGACAAAACTGTCATCGATTAGTCTACAGAACGTTTGACCAAAAGCACAATTGACCTTTTCTCGCGCTGATGACAACTGGGATTCTGGTTTAGTGCAGTAGTCGCTGCGTAGTTAGCATTGGTAGCCAGCGTTCGCAAGAGAAACATCTCTTCTTTTACGACGATGACAACTGACAGTACAAAATCTCGTAATATGAACAAGAAGCCATCAGATACGTACATTACAGAGAAGCTCTCATAAACATTAGTCACATTGAACTACATTTTGTTTTTATTGTTACCCTGTGATAGCCGAGATTCTAGTACTGTTTTAATTTAAGAAAATTTTTACAAAATCCCAGGACAAAATCTCGTGATACGAACAAGAAGCCATCAGATACGTACATTACAGAGAAGCTCTCATAAACATTAGTCACATTGAACTACATTTTGTTTTTATTGTTACCCTGTGATAGCCGAGATTCTAGTACTGTTTTAATTTAAGAAAAATTTTACAAAATCCCAGTATAAAATCTCGTAATATGAACAAGAAGCCATCAGATACGTACATTACAGAGAAGCTCTCATAAACATTAGTCACATTGAACTACATTTTGTTTTTATTGTTACCCTGTGATAGCCGAGATTCTAGTACTGTTTTAATTTAAGAACATTTTTACAAAATCCCAGTACAAAATCTCGTGATATGAACAAGAAGCCATCAGATACGTACATTACAGAGAAGCTCTCATAAACATTAGTCACATTGAACTACATTTTGTTTTTATTGTTACCCTGTGATAGCCGAGATTCTAGTACTGTTTTAATTTAAGAAATTTTTTACAAAATCCCAGTACAAAATCTCGTGATATGAACAAGAAGCCATCAGATACGTACATTACAGAGAAGCTCTCATAAACATTAGTCACATTGAACTACATTTTGTTTTTATTGTTACCCTGTGATAGCCGAGATTCTAGTACTGTTTTAATTTAAGAAAAATTTTACAAAATCCCAGGACAAAATC
>NC_090254.1:26021703-26063601 GCF_037325665.1 Littorina saxatilis
GCATCCCTACGCCTTATCAGCAGAAGTGCACCTGTCCTGTGTAATTGAATTGAAGCCAGCAAAAGAAATCGCCGAAGCCCTGAAGGAGAGAGAGAATTCGAGGGATAGAAATGCAATTGCAGAGCCAGGAATGACACGGAATAGAGAAGATCAAATTATGATCAGACTGAAATGAAAAACTCGTATCTGAAATTGTCAGATTTTTTCTCCAATTTCAGGACAGAGAATGACAGATCTCTGCTGCAACGAGAAGGGATTAACAGACACTGGGCAACGAGCTGCATAGTTAAACCCATATTGGAAAAGTATGTCTCCTAAGTTTAATCAAGATAGGATAGGAACTATAATCATACATAACACCTCCATCTTCATCTCAAGAAACTATTTTGCTTTTTTATTTTTATTTTCTAAGCAATCAAGACCTGTTTTTGAATTCTACAAAAGCGAATCCCTACAATGGCACGCAAGGAAAAAGTTCCCAGCGCATCCTAACAGTCAAACGGACTGACATCATTTGACAAACCCTATTTCTGCAAAAGTTCTAATTTCATAAGTGTACAGGCACACACACAACATGCACGCTCACAGAAATAATACCGAACCTTCGCTGAAAACTTTCAACTTTCAATTTCCGGTTTCGGAGGCATACAAAACTTCTCTGAAACATTTAATTTCCGAACTTTTCGACAGCACAACAGTGTCAATTCATCCCCCCTGTCAAATATTCATGTTCGCAAAACATGATATATTCCAACTTGTCTCAACACCTCTCTTCTAAAAGCGCTGCTTCTTTCTCAAGTTTAAAGATTGATTTATTAAGCACATAAAAGTGTCAATTCTGCACACTGTCAAATAGCTGATACAAATGATATTTATTTTCTCCACTCCTCATTTAAGGCAACCCCACCCCCCGTTGTCTCTGCTGTCAAATATCAAATTCTGTCATAAAGAATGACTTTTCTTGACACCTCCTTCCAAGCTTCTCTCTCTCACTCTCTTTCTCTCTATCTATCCCCTGCGCTTCCTCCTCTCTCGCCACTCCCCCGTCTCTCTCTCCATCTCCACCCACCGCCTTCCCTTCTCCCTCTCTCACTACCCATCCATCCCTATAACAAAAATTCTCTCGTCTCTTTATTTTTTGTCTGTCCATTTTTGTTGTGAAAAAAAGGCAAAAAAGTGAACACTTCCTCGTGGTATTGCCCACCCTGCTCGCCCGGCGTCAAATATTTCCCCACCAAGTTTTGACAAGAAGCTGTCAGGAGGGGCATAGACAGAGACGAGCTAGCGAGGGATGCACCTGACAGCTGCCCCTTCATCTTTCTGACGTATCTATTTGACACCGCATTTAGCCCGCCTCAACTGCAAACTGAGAAAGCGGCCCTGTCATTCTTGGTTTTAGTTATGTACAAGAGTGAGAGAGACAGGAGGGGCGTGTGGAAAGAGAAAAGGGGCTGACTCTCTGATCTTAAAGCGTTATTCTAATTTAGAAATATGCCCTTGCTCGAAAACAAAGAAAGAAAGAAAGAAAGAAACAAAAAACGAACACAAAAAACCCCAAATAAAAAATAAAAAAACAACAACACAAATTACAAGAACAACAACAACAAAATACAAAACCGACATAAAAAAAACCAGGGAAAAAAGTACATGCAAACTGAATACTTTGGTAAATGTGTAAGTGAGTGAGTGACAGAGAGATGATGATGGAACTTTATTTTTCAAGGATAGAGGTTTAAGGCTACGCCTTTTCTTACAACCGGTCCTTATTTTAGAGAGAGAGAGAGAGAGAGAGAGAGAGAGAGAGAGAGAGAGAGAGAGAGAGAGAGAGAGAAAGAGAGAGAGAGAAAGAAAGAGAGAGAGAGAGAGAGAGAGAGAGAGAGAGAGAGAGAGAGAGAGAGAGAGAGAGAGACACACACAGACACAGACACAGACACACAGACACACACACAAAGTGTGTGTAGCGCTGATTGACATAGACAGACAACAGCCGCCACAGGAAGGTTCTCTGCTGTAATCCTTCTCCACACATTATTCAAATTCCAATTCTTCACTTTTTACAAGAAACTTCTCGGAGCCAACCTCACAACAACACCGATAAAGAACAAGAGTTGAGTAACAGGAGAAACAGGTTACAGACTGTCAGGCATCTGAACCTTTGCAGGCAAAAAACACGAGCTGCTACCCACATGGCGCCAATGAAGCATGCTGTTACAAGAGACTAGCTGAACCTCTATCACTAACAAATCAAGCTGTCTGCAAGGCGTTAGACACCTCTCGTCGAAATCTCTGGATCTCGTTTGAAGTCTCACGAATCTGGATCCTGTCTTTGAAATCAAAACACCTGTCATGGATCTGTACTCCTGATCCTTCCCGAGTTTTAGCATTCTCGGTGTAAGCGTTCAACATCTAACAGGTTCACTTGATTCCCGGGGAAATATTTTTAAAGTATCGAATCTGGAGACCAAAGTCCTATACGTTTTTCCTCTGAAATATTTCGGACAAGTGGTACAGACCGAGTTTCAGCGTTCTCGGCGTAAGCATTCAACAGCCATTAGGTTCACCTGATTCATACAAGTCCTGCGTACGTCTTTCTTTTGAAATATTTTCAACAGTCCTGGCCACAAGCTTACTGGTTCCAAAGGTAAGATTTTCCAGGTATCGGACCGTGGAGACCGAAATTCCTATTTGTGTTGTCTGAAATATTTCGGAGAAGCTACCACAGAGATATATCTCTGTGGAAGCTACTCTGTCCACAGCGACTCACTGAAAAATACAACTCATTCACATACAACACCACGACTCAGGACTACGTAGATTCCTTCCTCAATCGTCCGCCCGGCCTCAATCCGCTCACAACCTTTTACGAGAGGGAAGAGGGTGCATGAGAAACAAACCGCCAAGGATGAAAACAAAGAGCCAAATAAATGTCAACAAATAAAGCGTACTGCATTGGCAAAGCTGTCTTGCACACAAGCACAAAAACAGCATCAAACGCAGCAGTGGGAGTAAATAAAAGGAACATTGGCAGCAATTTTCTCCGCAATAAACATATCACCAAGTGCTCCTGATCGTCAAAAAGCACAGGTGTACCTTTGCCCTGATGTCTCTGAAAGAAATTCCGAGAACTACACCCAGGTGAATAGCAGAAATAGAAGTTAAAAGCGATGCCAAGGCGGCCCAACACGAATGGCACCCCTCCAACGAAGATAGGTGATAGGGAATGAAACCAAATGCCAGAGCTGCTTGACAAAAGTCTTGGCTTCTGTCTGATCGATAGCAATCTGAGTTTTCTATCAAACTTAAAAAACTTTCAAAATTATATATTTATTTTCCAACCAAGGCAGACAGCTAGAACAGACAGCCAAACTTCTGCTGCTATTTTCATTCACCCGAACAAAGATGTTCTGACTGATATGAGATAGGCCTTTTCATCGTCTTCTCCACCTCGGCAAAGACGTACCGACGATACTGAATCTGGAATCAACAATTTCCAATTTTTTTCAATTTTTATAACGTAACGGTCACACTGACCTTCCTCGCACGAGGATGATATCCAGAAACTTCCAAACATCTCGAGAAAAAAATATTGTGCAAGGTGTAAAATGCATCAAGAAAGCGGGGAGGGATATCTCTGGCAGACGCCAGAAAACATACGGTAAAACCAGTCCATTTCTTGTCTGCAGGTGCCCGTCTCTCGTTTATTTCACCCTCCAAAACATTTCCACCCTAACGGTTTAATTCTGGGGTAGGATGGCAGACAGACGTTGGAAGCAGACCGTTTCGTTATTTAGACCTGGGGGTATGGTGCAACGGTAGGCCGGCGAGAAAACATACAAAACAACACGCAACGTTAGCTGAGAGCTAAACCTGCATAGTGATTGGATACTGAACATCGGGGGTGGAGTGAGTTTTTTGCAGGAGGATAAGACTGGGGGCTGGAGGTTTTGTTAGGAGCGTTTCTGATGGGAGCAAGTCTCGAAACGAGTTCATTGAAAAAGACTGAATATGTTCCACTCTTTCTGGGATTTTAAGTGACAACTTTTAATCATGGACTACCGATATTATTCTCCCAACTGACTACTAAAACTGTTACGAACGGTCATGGTTGACCAATGACGGGTTAGAACAACAGAGAACCCCTGCTTATAACCATTGGAAGTCGCTACAACTGCACATATGTATGCCTTGCCCATTATCTCCTCCTCATTATGGTCATTATAGTCGTCATCTCAATAATCACTCTCTCTTTTCTCGACGACGCTTTCTTTGCGGTTAAAACTGTATCGAAATGATCACACTGCGCGCCACACGAGCAATAACTGTGAGTTTTCTTTACGGCACAAAACCGCCCATCAGCGCAACTAAAAGCACCCCCAGATGCTTTCCACCTGATTACGCTTAATGAACATAAAGCAAGTAAGCAATTATCTCCTTCGAGACAATTTCCCGGAGAAGAACCCGCTGGCGGAAAATAATGGTAATGGGTAGAATTATCTCCCCGAGAGCTTTAAAATGTTGTGTCTGGATTCCAGCTACCGTCTAATCTCTGCGAAACTCCTTTCAGTAATGAACCGCTTCTGCATTGTCTCAAATTTAATGGTAAAGACACATTCCTCCCTCCCCTCCCCTGATTACCCACGAAAGGGTCTACCCTCCTACAGTTTTTGTTTCTCTAATCCATCCTCCACCCCGTTACCCGTATTTTGAAGGGAAAAGGTATCGTTTGTGTAGAAAACCTATTTTATTCAAGAACATTAAATTCCACAATTTCTTCTGTGCTATGCTCTAGTTCTAGCAATACATCATGTCGGCCTGCCTGCCTGCTTGCTATATATACTTACTTGACTGCCTGCCCACCAACCTGTCTGGTTGTCTGCCTCTTTCATCATTCGCCTCTTTATATCTCTTTGTCTATTTTAGCCAAACGTCTCCTTATCATTCACGTTGTCCTTTTTTCATGTCTTTTTTTCTTTTCTTCTTCTTCTTCTTCTTGGCGTTCGCAGAGGTTACACGATCAGACCAGCACTGGTGATAAATGTTGTCGTTTTCTCCAACTCCTGTCGACTGCCGTATAGTTTGGTCTGCAAGGGAGTTGGTGACGGCCACACTTCTTTTCGTTCCTTATCTAGTAAGGGACATCGCTGTAAGATGTGTTCCGCTGTTTGGTCTTCTTGACCGCAGGCACAGGTTGGTGATGGCGCCAGCTTGAACTTTCGGTTCATGTGAGCATTGAGCCTGTTGTGGCCAGTACGCAGCCTGATGAGGTTGACTTTTTTCTTGTCTTTTTTTCTTGTCTTTTTTAACAACATTTCTTCTGCTCCAATCTTTTCCTCCATCTCCCCACCCCTCCCCTCCCCGTGAACCATTATCCGCAGACGTAAGGAAGAAGAGAAATGCATCCGATTTTAACGATAGCAAAGACAGAAGAAGAGATTCTACGCCCAGGCTTGAAGTACAACCCGGACCCCAAGACCAAGCAGTTCTAAGGAACGGAACAGGTGCCTCCACATCTCAAGTCTGGCACGTGCTGAACGAAGAGAAAAAAACCTTTCTGTATCAAGCCCAGGTAACAACTCTCCTCTCCGGTGCATCAAAATAAATTCGCTGGAATGTTGTGAGAAATTTGGCGGGTTGTTTTGTTTGTGTGTGTTGGGAGACTGAGTGCGGGGCACGCTCCAGCCAGCTTTGTGTGATGGTGAAGAAGGCGGATTTAGTTAGAGCATCACTACACACAATTCTGCCCTTTCATCGTATCCGTCAGGTGAAAATAAGGGCTAGGGGGAGCTAATCTTCAGAGGAAGGTAGAGAAGTCAAAATTGCAAGTAAAATCGTTTGACAGCTGCGGACAGCAACGGTGCTTTTTCAAGACTTGTCTGGACGAGGTGGTAAATTGCCGGTCTTCATTCTAAAATCGAAGTGTTCCACTTTTGAACACGCCTACTGTGACCAGCCTTGAAAACAGTGTGACATGAAAAAAAATGTGCCACCTAGTAAACACAGGGTGTCCCAATATGAACACATATATTTTAAGTACGGATAGTGTGTCCATGAAATTTAGTGTTGTTGCCGGGCACTTAGCTGCACAAGGTCCAAATTATTAACTCCAGAGAGATAGAAGAGGGGGGGGGGGGGGGGGGGGGGGGAGGGGGGGGGGGGAGGGGGTGGCTGTTTAGGGACACAATATATATCGAGGTTTCTTCTTTCATTATACAATTTGTCATTTTTTGATGACATCACGGATACACGCCGGGTGGCAGAGAGAGGCAAACAGACAGACATTAAGAGAGTTATTCCTCCAACGTCACTTACGCAATAACTAAAAAGTGCATTGGCAATTCGCCGCACAACCGATTATTCCTATCCTATCCTGTCATTTTATTTATTACATTACTTTTCGCACACTGGGAAATGCAGTGAACTCTGGATATTTTCCCGAGCACCACGTGCATCTTCTCAAAGCTCGTGCCAGCCTATCCCAAGAGATGCCCCGCACTTCATTGTAATTCCGGCCAGATATCCCATAGTCCCTCACGGCACCGCACATCCGGGCACATCCATAGACAAGCGGCTGGCAACATCCGTTACGAATTGCATCTTGGGAGGCAACAATGTAAATGCGCCATTTTGGCCAACGCTTTCTTTGCTGTTGGTTGTGTTAGTCTCGCGGCGCTTCTTTGATCTTGTTTTTGTTCTATGCAGCTGCAGTATCGCTCTCTGCTGATATGCGTTCGTCGGACAACAAGCAGGCAAAACAAACAGACAAACAAACAAACAAGCACACACACACACACACAAACAAACAAACGCACCAACGCTGTTCCGCTTTAATGATTGACTGACTGGTTATTTGAGTGATTGATTAACTGATACAAGTTTGACAACAATAACAACAATAATAATAACACTTGATTGTCCATTAATAAGAACTACATTAAAATGGAAATTTGTCTTTGACACGTCTAACCGGCCGGTCAACGATTATAAAATACACATTGTAATAAGAATGATGTTTCCAGACAGCTGACGTGTTACTGAAGCACAGATGACCCCACAAACAAACAAACAAACAAACAAACAAACAAACAAACAAACAAACAATCCAAGCTGAGCCAGTTTGAGAACTGTGCAGGTCCGATTCAGTCCTCGGGGAGGTGTCGGGTTCCTTGGCATGCGCCTGGCATGAAGATCGCACTTAACTGTGGGTTCGCCTATAGCTCTGAGGGAAGCGCCGCTGAGGTGTGTTATGGTAACCATCCTCACCTTGTGTCCTCCTTGGAGACCTGGAGGAGTGTGGCTAGGATCCCGGAGTTTGCTGTTGACTCCTTTCTTTGTAATGTCTAGGGGTGGGGGTGGGGGCTGGGGGCTGGGGTGGGGTGCAGTTTTTAGTGTGAGTTGTCTTCGTATCGAGGTTTGGTGAAGAGGTAAGATTAATAATCATGATGACAGCTTATATAGTGCGAACCACAATTAACTATGCTCTCCGCACTTTACATAATTATAAACTATGAAAACAACTATGAATAAAACCATACTATTCAAACACAATGAACGGGGAAAGATAATTAGATCCTCGGTTGCTTTGCCATTCAAACGCGGCAGTTATCTCATGGCGGCAAGATGTCCTCGTCATACAACGAAACGATTTTTTTTAGCCCATCTGTCTTGAGACTTCCTTTGTATTAAGACCTGCTTTTTTTTCTCAATTTCTCAGGAATGTATGGAAATTGGAAATAACGGATATCCTAAGTGAGGAGAGTGAGGATAAAAAAGAAAAGGTCATAAAACGAACTCATGTAGACAAGCAATTATAATAACACACAAAAATACTGCTCGTAAACTGAGTACCGAAAGAATCTCTCTTTGTCTGCGAGACCGTTTCTCAATTCACCATCCCAAACTTGAGCCCTCACTCAGGTACAAGTAAAGATACACCGAGAAAAACACAAACATAAACGTTAACACGAAAAGTGCTGGCGAAAAAACGGCTGTTATTTTCTTGATGGTATCTGCCATCAGAAGAGAGCTTAAGACTCACAAGCAACAGCACGCACTGTCTGTGAAAGTAAGTGTTATTATTTTGTCTTCAAAAGAAATGTTGTTCCACCGCTTCGAAAGCACATGCACAGGTTTAGGTGTTGCAGAATTTACCCGAGGCAAAGTCTTCGATAATGCATCTTTTACGATTGGTGATGGTGGCAAAGAGATAAAAAGGATTACTTCCCGAACACTCGTACCTGTTACTTCATTCAAACAAAGGCGTTAAGTTCTTGTGTACATGTCTGCAGACACTGGAAGCAGCAGTACATTAAGTTAACACACATTCACAACTTTCTGCGCGAATCGTGAGTTGAATTTGAAGTTTGAAGTAAATTTCTCTCTGTGAGACTGAAGCAATATAAAACACTCCCGATAGCTCAGTTGGTCGAGCACTGGACTTGTGATCCCAGGGTGGCGGGTAGCTCAGTGGGTCGAGCACTGGACTTGTGATCCCAGGGTGGCGGGTAGCTCAGTGGGTAGAGCACTGGACTTGTGATCCCAGGGTGGCGGGTAGCTCAGTGGGTAGAGCACTGGACTTGTGATCCCAGGGTGGCGGGTAGCTCAGTGGGTAGAGCACTGGACTTGTGATCCCAGGGTGGCGGGTAGCTCAGTGGGTAGAGCACTGGACTTGTGATCCCAGGGTGGCGGGTAGCTCAGTGGGTAGAGCACTGGACTTGTGATCCCAGGGTGACGGGTAGCTCAGTGGGTAGAGCACTGGACTTGTGATCCCAGGGTGGCGGGTAGCTCAGTTGGTCGAGCACTGGACTTGTGATCCCAGGGTGGCGGGTTCGAGTCCGGACGGGGACGGACACGGGTCAACTTTATGCGCAGACTCAGAGACGGTATCCATGTTCCACCCCCGTGTCACCACTGTGGCACGTAAAAGACCTCGGTCATTCTACCAGAAGTGCAGGTGGCTGATTACACCGAAACACGCATACACCTGGTTAGCGCGACTCTGTTGCTGCTAGCTTTCCACTGGGAGGAAGCGACCCGAATTTCCCAGCGATGGGACAATAAAGTAATGAAAATGAAAACTTTACCCTAAAACGCAAATCGGACATGCCAACGGATATTTCCTTAAGCAGAAAAACATACTCAGCTCAAACAATACTCTTTCCAACGGAAACCACCATAGGAGAGCTAGCTCTCTTGCCAAGTTTCTCTGTCAAGTTAATTTTCTCCCGGACAAAATCAGAAAAAGAGGACAAATATGGAAATGAATCACCGGCCGCAAGTGACGCTTTTTTCGCTCGGTGCTAAACGCAGCAGACGCATCAGGCCATTAATCTGGGCCGGTGTCACCGATAAAGTGACCCTTCCACTCAATAAGCCCCCGCTCCATTACTTCTTGTCCGGTTGGGCCCTGTAAATTGCCTCAGCACCGTATTGGAGGGGGGAGGGGGTACTGCGAAAAGGCTTCTTGTGGGGCTCCCTTTTGATGAGCGAAATATTCTTGTCGGAATTCTGGATGCATGACTTTCTTGCACTCTGTGAAATCCAGGGGATAGCTTTCCATTAATACTTTGTCAGTGTGTATCCATGTAATTAATAAGTTTATTGCGGGCGCTCAAAGGATTCTTCTAGTTTTGTGTTCATACAATTTTCTTATCGTTTGGTACGCGCGCGCAGGCGAAGGAGAGTCTGTCAAATTTGCTAAAAAACAGATGTTACTGCACTTTTCTTAAGATAAATCGAAGGTGCAAAATATAAGAGAGAGAGAGAGAGAGAGAGAGAGAGAGACAGAGAGACAGAGAGAGAGAGAGAGAGATAGAGATAGAGAGAGAGAGAGAGATAGAGAGAGAGAGAGATAGAGAGAGAGAGCGCATTACTTGACTTTCCTTCTTCCGTTAAAACGCACCACCTTCAATTTTCTTTAATGACATCATCACGTAAACACGTCTGACACAAAAGTCGTGAGCGGTGGTAATTATGTAAACTAGCATGAAAAAAGCAGTCAGTACATTCCTCATGAACAGAACAAAATCAATATACTTTTTTCCCTCGCTCACACAACACAGCCACCTCATGAAAGAGGAGAAAAAACGGCGATCGCGTGGAGCTTTGAAAGGCCTTTCTTTTCGCGATTCAATAAAGCCTCATGCCTTTAAATGACAGAATTGATTTCGCATACGACACCATTACCGGAAGCAGCCGGAAGTGAGCGAAGGAACGAGAGCATGACGGGAAGCGTGTCTGACAGGAACACGCATACACCGGGGATTGATTGATTGACTCAGCTGCTTAATTCTTTCTGGAATTAAAAAAAACCAACCACGAGCATGGGAATGTTTGTGTAATGTTACATCCACTTGGCTGCTTGATTACCCTAGAATTTCATACTTGTTGCACGTGCAACGAACGGTGGTTAATTGAGGAAATACAGGATATTGGTGTTGATTTAACATTCACAGCTTCCTCACACTGCTAAAAGCAATAGCACCGTCACGCAAATTGCAAAAGAACAGGAAAAACTGTAGTAATGGACATCCGACGGATAATTAATTGAAATATAGACAAGGAAAATCTGTTCATTTGTGCTATTGCTGATCCTAAAGTGTATTAGTATACCACCTGCTTACCTCCGAGTAAAAGAAACAACAACAACAACAACAACAACAACAACAACAACAACTGAAGTAAACCTAAGTACAGGGAAACACTTGCAGCTGACGCATTCATCAATTGTACATAAATGTAAATAAAGCCTGTTATTATTCTATTGCTTGATTATAATTTACTCCAACAATGTCTTGGAAGCTGGACACCCCTCGCAATTCTCCTTTGATCTAGACCAATTTGTAATCCGTTAAACCATCAAATAAAAGGACCCATGTCATCCTCAACATTCCAGTGCATGCACTTGCACCTGATGAAATATTCTTGCGCGTGGAGCACTTTCCGATCACAGCCGGCTCTCACCCTCTCCAACATTGATCCCTCCGCCAGACAAAAGAGGGCGGAAGTCAGAAGCCAAGTGCCGATCCGTGTTAACGCCCTGCGGCCAGTCCCAGATATTCCTCCGCACGGCGTGAAAAGGTTTGTTAGCGGCCGGCGGAAGGAGACGGTTGTGAGTGGTATCGACGATGAGAGGCTTGTCGGAGGAGATCCGAGGGCTTGTTTGCCGGCTTCCGATACATTCATCACAGTCACTGGGGCCCTCACGATCGACAGTGGGACATCCTATACACCTCCAGGGTGATATTTTTGTATATATCACCCCAGCTCATACCGAGGGGAGAACACAACCTTAACACCTCCAGGGTGATATTTTGGAATGTATCACTCCAACCTCTTACTGAGGGTGGGCATTTCCTACACGCTCCCAGAACGATATTCTGTAAGTTACATTAGTCAAGTCCGTCAATCAACAGTGGAACAGTTTTTGTATTCTCTGGGACGGGAAAGTAGGTCGAAGACCTCAACATGACCTAACGTTTTTAAACTTCAACGTTAGATATCTTCCAAGCAGTCCACTGTAAGTTCTCTACTAAATAACCAATTAATGGGAATCCATCGCATTATCTCTAATCCAGGAAAATACCTACCGACCAGCATGGAATATTCTGACAGGCTAATGTCGACATAGTAAATATAAGGACTGAGTGAGCAGCAATTGCTGGAACTCCGCTACTGGGATGCCAGTATCGCCTGCCCGTAATCCCGTTTAGCCCGTAAAAGGTTCCAGCTTCGCTCCTAACACCCAATGAGACAGCACCACATCTTTGGACCTGTTATAGGGTATAGACAACTTGGACACAGACACACACACGTGTGCTGTGTTGGGACTGTAAATATAGGCCTATGGACACAGTAATTTCCTCTCTGTAATATTAAGCAGCCTCGTGGAATTCTTCGCCCCCCCCCCCCCCGCCTATGTCTGATACCGGGATTATCCCACAAATCCCACACAATCAGTATCATTCCATTTCGGTCGAGGAGCCGAGCAAATATGAGAAAGCAATTACACAGGTCCCGTTCCACAACTCAGCTAGCCGGTGGGCTCAGACAGCGGGGTTTAAACCAGCACACAGCGAAATTGCACGTGCTATCCGTCTCCACTGGGCCCACGGGCCGCACGAGGCACGCGCTCACTCTCGCGCTGTTCCGTGGAGATAACTCAGTGGTTGCGAGACCTGTGTGACCTTGCTGGGCAGTCCCCCGGCCTTGCGTTCTTCAGCCCTACGTGCTGAGAATGGGTATGACCATGTTCCGCTGATTGCTCGCGGCTTATGGTCCTCGCTGAGGAAAGTGCGGGGTACTTTGCAAAGTACTTTAACCGGAGGAACCTACCTTCCTTGTGTGTGTAACTCTGAAAGTTTTTGTTTCTACTCTCGATTTTTTTGCACGGAGTGAGTTTTTTGCGGGATTAGTTTCAGTGGTAAAAGGTCGGAACCCATACCTTCGTGCATGCCTAACCGATTTTATTGGGGATTTATTTCGGTGGTTCGAGTCTAAACCTATCTTCCTGCATGCCTAAATCTTCTTTTTTTCAAACACGGACACGGCAATTTTCTACGGGGCTTATCCCAGTGGTTTAGAGGCAAACTCCAATATCTCCTTGTATGCGTAACTCTGTCTATTGTTTTCTCTTTCTCGCTGTCTTTCACGCCGATATGCTTTTGGAGGGTATTCATTTCAGTGGTTAATAGTCAGAATCTATCTTTTTAAATGCCGAACATTCTCTACCCCCCCCCCCCCCCCACGCAGACAGACCTTTTTGGATTAATTTCAGTGGCTATAGGTGTCGCAACGGATTTTCCTGCTTGCCGAACTCTTTTGTTGTACACTCCAAAGAGTCTTTTTTCGGGCTAAATTTGAATGGTTTCAGAGTCGAAACCAATCTTCTTGCATGCCCAACGCTGTCTTATTTACTGCCCAACAGACTCTTTAAAAAAAAGAAGAAGATGAATTACTGTGATTGGAGGCGGAACCCTGTATCTTACTGTATGCGTAAGTTTTTTTTTTATCAAGAAGAAATATTGCGGTTTAAACCAAGTGGAAAGAGTTCATCCCATTTTATTTGGCGCTGTCGCACTTTTTCCCGACGGTGTCCATGTTCTATCACCGGGTCGCGTTTTGTTTTCCTCATAGAGTTAATTTTCTTTTACCCAGCCGCCCATGTTTCGATCCTGATTGCAAAGGGTTTTTCTTGATTGCTTAAACCAAGAAACCTTTTTCTCAGTGGTTGCGAGACCTGTGTGACCTTGCTGGGCAGTCCCCCGGCCTCCGTGTCTTCTTTCCAGTGCAGATCTCTTCAAAATTGATGCACCCACTCGGAAATTTCTTTCTTTATTTGGTGTTTAACATCGTTTTCAACCACGCAGGTTATATCGCGACGGGGAAAGGGGGGGAGATGGGATAGAGCCACTTGTTAATTGTTTTTGGTTCACAAAAGCACTAATCAAAAAATTGCTCCAGGGGCTTGCAACGTAGTACAATATATTACCTTACTGGGACTCGGAAATTGTGAAGAGTGTGATTTTGTGACTCTATCAAACGACTTGATTTAACAAAGGTCACAAGTTGTGTTCGATTGTTTTCCGACAAAAATATATCTAGGCTAGAAATACTCCGTCAGTAATTTCCAATAGAATCTTCTTATCATAACCCTCTTGCTTTCAGTCGTTTGAATATCTTAATTATGAACTCGATGTAGAGTTGGTTTCGAAGTTATGCACGTGTAGAGCCATGGAAAAAAATGAATAGTTCACAGAAATAATTAATTCACCATACTATCTCCAACACATGACTTAATGACACTTCCAAAAGAGACAACACATTTCCAGCAGAACATTGATTAAGTTGCAGTCTTAAAGCACAAGAGAGGCGGACTGACATACCTGTATCTACGGGATCAGGGAGCACCAGGGCATTTTGCCAATCTTGCCCCGACCCTACAATGCACAAGAGAGGACAGACAGACAGACAGACAGACAGACAATATCAATATGAGGCTTATATCGCGCGTATTCCGTGGGTACAGTTCTAAGCGCAGGGATTTTTATTTTTACATTTATTTGTTATTTTTTTATGCAATTTATATCGCGCACATATTCAAGGCGCAGGGATTTATGTATGCCGTGTGAGATGGAATTTTTTTTACACAATACATCACGCATTCACATCGGCCAGCAGATCGCAGCCATTTCGGCGCATATCCTACTTTTCACGGCCTATTATTCCAAGTCACACGGGTATTTTGTGACAGACAGAGACAGACAGACTGACAGGCAGATTGACAGACAGACAGACAGACAGATTGACAGACAGACAGACAGACATAGAGACAGACAGGCATCTGCAGAAAGAGGGAGCACCTTGGCGTTTCTACAATCTTGTTCTTAACCAAAAGCACAGGAGATGCCGCCCGACGAACCTATATCAACAGGACTAGGGAGCACCAGGGCATTTGGACAATCTTGCCCCGACCCCAATAGTACCATTCACTGATCAATAGCGCGATACCAGAAAGACGGGAGAGACAGGAGGCGCGACAGGGGGACACGGACAACTGAAGGAGGAAGAGGTAAGAGAGAGGGAAAAGACAGGAGGGGGTTGGGGTGGGTTGATAGGGGAAGGAAGAAGGATGGAAACGGAAAAGGGCAATCGCTAGGATGACGTTAGGAGAGAGGCGAAAAGATTGTGGATCACCAGACGATGTGGGGAGTGGCGGGACAGACATGGTGTCCGGATGGAACACACACACACACACGCTAAGGTACAGAGAGAGAGAGAAGAGAGAGAGAAAGAGAGAGAGAGAGAGAGAGAGAGAGAGAGAGAGAGAGAGAGAGAGAGAGAGAGAGAGAGAGAGAGAGAACTATTGTAAACCACACTGTTGTGTTTGTACAAGGGGGGAGTAGAGTTTCCATTTCAATGTATACTCTCTCAGAGACAAGTAAGAACAAGTGCATATACAGTGTTAAGGGTTGAAGCATATCGATCGGAAATCATTTACACACATTCATTTTAGCCTAGCAGTTGCTGTCGATGCCTGAATGCATAAAATGTATACCGGGAGAGTGCCCACAACCTACTTTTGTTTTGTGTTAGTAGTATCTGCATTGACGAGTTTTCGAGTTGACCAATTTCAAAGACATTTCCCAGGTAAGTTTTTCTTATATCAGAGTATACTGGACACTTAAAAAGAAAGTGGTGCTCGTTTTCGTGAGGGTATCTGCAAAGTGGGCAAACATGGGAACCGTTTGCAGAGTATCTCTGTTTGTTGCACATCAAGGGTGAAACCCCAAGTCTGAATTTTGTGAACACTTTTTGAATATATGGATTGTCTATTTGGTCAAGGTACCTTTCTCTTCCAAAGTCAGGTTTAAACAATTTGTATGTGTCATACCTCTCACTGTCTTCTAGCTTACTATGCCAGTTCTGGGTAAAGCAGTCTTTTAGGCGTTGTTGAAAAGCCTTGATAAAGTGTTTTTCGTTGCCGACATAGCCGTACGTCCACACATGTCCAAACCCATTTTTCACATAGGAGGTTTCTGACCCTAGCGGACCAATTGTCTGTCCCTCTATCTGCCATGTTTCTCATCTCACATGGGCCATTTTTACATATCCTGTGTTTGGGAGGCGATTTAGCCACAACCAGTATTTAACGCATCTGGTAGCAGCGAGAAAAGAGAGAGAGAGAGAGAGAGAGAGAGAGAGAGAGAGAGAGAGAGAGAGAGAGAGAGAGAGAGAGAGAGAGAGAGAGAGAGAGAGAGAGAGAGAGAGAGAGAGAGAGAGAGAGAGAGAGAGAGAGAGAGAGAGAGAGAGAGAGAGAGAGAGAGAGAGTAGATCACAGCCACAGTCCACAAGTCTCTGATTTCAAATTTGGAGAGGATTGAGTCTTCTGAAAGTGAAACTCAGCGTTGCGCGGCTCCATAAAAATCAGGAAAAAGATAAGCATGAAATGACAAAAGCTTGGCAAATCTCTCCCGTCCCCCCTCTCTCTCTCTTCCCCCCCCCCACCCCCGCTCTCTCTCTCACTCACTCCCAGACGACCAGTCTGTGATTTCAAACCCCAAGAGGGACGCAAAGACGGTCTGATTAAGTGGGACGGACATTGGTAGGACAAGACCCCAGTGTCCACCGAGCTGCCGACCGCCTGATTGCGGGTGAAGAGGTTCACTGCCGATAGACCCACGACAAGAAAGAATCGAGGAAAAATAGTCCTAGGGTCGACGGGGACAACGCGAGCGTGTCTGATGTGGGGTGGAATTTGGAGGATGTGGTGGAGTTGGGGAGAGAGTAGGTTGTGGTGGTTAGGAGAGGGCTTCATTGAACACAAAACGAAACGGGAATTGGAGAATACGGGATGAGGTAACTTGCGACAGAATGACGTAAGAAACGATCGAGAGAAAACAACCCAGTCCTAGGGTCTGGGCAGGTAGAGTGACCGTGTCTGAGGGTGGTGGGAGGCTTGGTATGGAGTTGGGGGTGGGGGAGAGTGGGTGGTGGTGGAGAGAAAGAGGCTTCGTCTACGACACCATGACACAGACATGGAACGACAGGGAAGCTGTTCAATTGCAATGGCACGACAAAAAAATCAGAAAATAAAACTTCGGAGGAATCTATAGACAGAGGGGCGGAGGGAGCGGAGGGAGGTTGTGTCTCGGATGAGGAGAGGGGGGGGGGGTAAGGTTGCGATAGGGGGGTATGGGGGTAGATACTGGGGGAGGGGGGATGGGGGGGGGAGGCTGTTGTGCTGAGGAGAGGGCTTCATTGAAGACCAGACAATGCAAGGAATGGAACTATACTGACCATCACTTGCGACAGAACGACGACAAGGAAAATTCCGACAACGACGGTTCACATGGCCAACGAAGACAAACTGATAAAACACAAAAAGAGACAGATAAACACGAACAGGACGCTTGATATGGAAAATGAAGACAGGCTGGTGAAAAAATAAGGAGGGGATTCAAACCCGAAACAAGAAGAGCAAACGCTCGATCGAGTCACTTTCGCAGTTCTGAATATTATATGAGGCATCAGATGGACAGGAAGAAATTGCTATTCACAACACAATACAGATGTAAATAATTTGATGTAAAGAATAATCCTATAAAGTTTGAATCAAATCCGATGAATAGTTTCAGAGATATGATATTTCAATTTTTTTCCTTCAAGACATACCTGTGACCTTGAAAAAGGTCAAAGGTCACCAAAGCAGACGTCAAAGTGTAGAGGTCACTGGGAGTCACGTTCACATAAAATTTGAGCCCGGTCACTTTTATAGTTTCCGAGAAAAGCCCAACGTTAAGTTGTGTGTTGCCGAACAGAAAAGGCTAGTTATCTCCCTTGTTTTTCTGATAACGTTCGTAAAAGGCTACAGATGTAAATACTTTGATGTAAAGAATAATCCTACAAAGTTTCAATCACATCCGATGAACTTTGTCAAAGATATAAAATGTCTAATTTTTCCTTTGACGCTGACCTGTGACCTTGAAAAAGGTCAAAGGTCAACGAAACCATCGTTAAAGTGTAGAGGTCATTGGAGGTCACGACTAAACAAAATATGAGCCGGATCGCTTTGATAGTTTCCGAGAAAAGTCCAACGTTAAGGTGGTGTCTACGGACGGCCGGCGGGCCGGCCGGCCGGCCGGACAGACTAACACTGACCGATTACATAGTCACTTTTTCTCAAGTGACTCAATAAAAACTGGATAAAGAACTTACCGGAAGCGACATCTGTCCCCAAGGCGGTTGTCGTTAGGTTGGAAGGAAATTGCAGAGCACTGCTTGCATTTGTATCCTCCAATGCTGCATTTTGCCAGCTCGTGACCTGTAACCAAGGAAACGGGGTGTAAATCATGATATTCACCTCTGCTGTGTCACCTCTCGCTAATTCTCGACAAATAACCGTAGCGAGTAATGAACAATTGCAAAGCAACGCAAATACAAGATCACGAATCGCAAACACTATGCAAACATTAAACAACAACAAACAACACACCAGCGCCCTCCCACACACACACACATGAAACAGAACCATGAACGACAGGGGAGACATATATCACAGCTGAAATATAAGTCAACAAATAAATGGTTGAGGGGGAAAATGATGTATGACAAAAACCAATTTACGTGTATCGCTACAAAACCTTCTAAACAGTTCTGTACAGTATAAAGCGATATTTTAGGACGACAGCCCCGTCAAAACAGCGATAGTAATATGTCACTTTAGGGTTTTATGGCAGGAAGATTGTAAATGGTGGAGCAATTTTATACACGGGGAAGGAGCCATAAAAAGGTTGCGTTTAACCAGACAAGAGTACCAATGTAACGTATAGAGCTGCACCGCGAGGCAAGGAGTGAGCTGGGGTGCGGGACGGAGGGGTATCTATTAAGCATTATGTTGGGGGGGGGGGGGGGGGTGGGAGCACAAAATGAGACACACACACATTAAACCTACAGTATTGTTTTATGAAGGTAAACCATTCAGTTCATACCAATTAGGTATTTCATTTCACTCAGATAAAACGAAGCCTGTGAAGCCAGACTTCAAAACGCAAAAAACTGTCTTCTAATTTAACAGCATTTTCCCTCCAGCAGCACCCATTAATAGGAAACACACACACACACACACACACACACACACACACACACACACACACACACACACACACACACACACACACACACACACTAATACACACACATGGAGGTTGGGCTTGGCAGGGAGGGAGAGATGCATATGTCGTAGTCGTGCTTTTGGTTTGGTTTGGTTGTTTGCTTAACGCCCAGCCGACCACGCAGGGCGGTGCTGCTTTGACATATAATGTGCGCCACACACAAGACAGAAGTCGCAGCACAGGCTTCATGTCTCACCCAGTCACATTATTCTGACACCGGACCAACCAGTCCTAGCACTAACCCCCTAATGCCAGACGCCAGGCGGAGCAGCCACTAGATTGCCAATTTTAAAGTCTTAGGTATGACCCGGCCGGGGTTCGAACCCACGACCTCCCGATCACGGAGCGGACGCCTTACCACTAGGCCAACCGTGCCGGTCGTAGTCGTGCAGTGCACGCAGTTGATCCATTAATTTCCTAAGAGTAATGTTAAACTTCCCCGGATAAACAGCTTTCAAATCCCCCTGTCTTTCTCGGGCACAGTTTTTTCCCCAATCATTCAGATCGGAAGGATCAAGCTGTTACATTACTCAGATTAACACCAAAATCTCAGGATGTTTTACACTCTATTTACGAAGGTCAAAGCTTTAAAGCTTGTATTTTCGCTGATACCGAAGGGATCAATTCTTCAAACATAAATAAATCTTGTCATCAAGGAATTCTTTGCAGCCTGTTTGCTAAGGTCAATGCGTAAAGACCGTATTTGCGCTAATCCCGAAAGTATAATTTTTCCAAACGTAAATACATTTGGTCATGAAGGAAGACATTTGTATTCGGTGCAGAGTAAAAAATGGGCAAGTAATGAGTTAAATACAAACTGACATGCACTGAAGATCAACTGGCATACACAAAAACTCACGATTCTAGTCAGCCTAATAACGAAGTTAAAAGCATTAGAGATCGTGTTTTCGCTAATCCCCGAAAATAAATCGTTTCTCCAAATATTACTAAATCTTGTCATTAAGATATATATTTGTATTCCGCGTAAAAGACAGGCAAGTAATACATTAGTACCAGACTACCACTGAGAATGAACTGAGATCAGAGGTGCTATTTTCAGCTTTTAGTTTGACATTACAAACTAGCTTTTAATCTTAGCCTCAGATTTAAACTAGTAAGAAATTAAAACAGATTGGACACTTACAATCAACTAAGATCAGAGGATCCATTTTCAGCCTTTTTAGTTGGACACAACACAACTCCTTCTTAATCTTATTCTCAGAAAAACGGAGGTGCCATTTAATGGGTTTCGAATCTGGAGGCTGCAACCGTTTTGAAACAACGTTTATCAACGTAACAGCTTAGATTCCCAAAAAAGTGTTTTCTCTCTAGCCTGCTTCTCTCATCCTCTTCATGTTGTTGTCACGATAAGGTGACTTTAAATCTCTCTCTCTCTCTCTCTCTCTCTCTCTCTCTCTCTCTCTCTCTCTCTCTCTCTCTCTCTCTCTCTCTCTCTCTCCCCACCCCTCCCTTCCTTATCCTCTTCTAATATCCTATGCGACACCTAACTGTCCCCCCACCCCCCCCAAAGTCTCAAGAGTTCGATCAGCTGTCCGGAACCGATCGAGGCTCCTCCTAAATCCTCCCCACATCATGTGACAATGTGTAATTACCTCCCACGCGCTCTGACGCCGAAGATAATTATCCTCACACCGCCCTGCATTAAATCGATGTAACAAAAGGACAGAAGAAAAACAAGTCGCGTAAGGCGAAAATACAATATTTAGTCAAGTAGCTGTCGAACTCACAGAATGAACGCAATGCAACGCAGCAAGACCGTAGCATCGTCAGTCCACCGCGCACGGCAAAGGCAGTGAAATTGACAAGAAGAGCGGGGTAGTACTTGCGCTGAGAAGGATAGCACGCTTTTCTGTACCTCTCTTCGTTTTAACTTTCTGAGCGTGTTTTTAATCCAAACATATCATATCTATATGTTTTTGGAATCAGGAACCGACAAGGAATAAGATGAAAGTGTTTTTAAATTGATTTCGAAAAAAAAATTTTGATAATAATTTTTATATATTTAATTTTCAGAGCTTGTTTTTAATCCGAATATAACATATTTATATGTTTTTGGAATCAGCAAATGATGGAGAATAAGATAAACGTAAATTTGGATCGTTTTATAAATTGTTATTTTTTTTTACAATTTTCAGATTTTTAATGACCAAAGTCATTAATTAATTTTTAAGCCACCAAGCTGAAATGCAATACCGAACCCCGGGCTTCGTCGAAGATTACTTGACCAAAATTTCAACCAATTTGGTTGAAAAATGAGGGCGTGACAGTGCCGCCTCAACTTTCACGAAAAGCCGGATATGACGTCATCAAAGACATTTATCAAAAAAATGAAAAAAACGTTCGGGGATTTCATACCCAGGAACTCTCATGTCAAATTTCATAAAGATCGGTCCAGTAGTTTAGTCTGAATCGCTCTACACACACACACACACACAGACACACAGACACACACACGCACATACACCACGACCCTCGTTTCGATTCCCCCTCGATGTTAAAATATTTAGTCAAAACTTGACTAAATATAAAAAGGAAAAAAAGGAAAAAAAGCAAAGCCCTGCTGTTTTTTTAGAAAACAGTACATCTTCGTTGTGTATTTGTTTTTGTTGTTATTTTGTTGATGTTGGCAAAACTACTTTTCGATTGGTTCTCGAAACCTCTTGCATACCAGAAATCCGGTAGGTTTCGCTTCCTGTCTTTTTTTGAACCAATAAACTTACCATCCGAACCACAGTGCTAATCGTTTCATTGTTATACTTCTGTGTTGTGTGTCTATTTTTTCCTTTCTGAAGATCAGTGGATCGAGGTTCTGGTTACTGTTTTTATATTTAGTCAAGTTTTGACTAAATATTTTAACATCGAGGGGGAATCGAAACGAGGGTATGGTGTATGTGTGTCTGTGTGTGTGTGTGTGTAGAGCGATTCAGACTAAACTACTGGACCGATCTTTATGAAATTTGACATGAGAGTTCCTGGGTATGAAATCCCCGAACATTTTTTTCATTTTTTTGATAAATGTCTTTGATGACGTCATATCCGGCTTTTCGTGAAAGTTGAGGCGGCACTGTCACGCCCTCATTTTTCAACCAAATTGGTTGAAATTTTCGTCAAGTACTCTTCGACGAAGCCCGGGGTTCGGTATTGCATTTCAGCTTGGTGGCTTAAAAATTAATTAATGACTTTGGTCATTAAAAATCTGAAAATTGTAAAAAAAAATAAAAATTTATAAAACGATCCAAATTTACGTTTATCTTATTCTCCATCACTTGCCGATTCCAAAAACATATAAATATGTTATATTCGGATTAAAAACAAGCTCTGAAAATTAAATATATAAAAATTATTATCAAATTTTTTTCCCCGAAATCAATTTAAAAACACTTTCATCTTATTCCTTGTCGGTTCCTGATTCCAAAAATATATAGATATGATATGTTTGGATTAAAAACACGCTCAGAAAGTTAAAACGAAGAGAGGTACAGAAAAGCGTGCTATCCTTCTCAGCGCAACGAATACCCCGCTCTTCTTGTCCATTCCACGTGCACTGCCTTTGCCACGGGCGGTGGAGTGACGATGCTACGAGTATACGGTCTTGCTGCGTTGCGTTGCGTTCAGTTTCATTCTGTGAGTTCGACAGCTACTTGACTAAATATTGTATTTTCGCCTTACGCGACTTGTTTTAATTTCTATTACGTTCTATAATCTAGCCTAGAGCGTAAGATGTTTCTATGTGTGTGTGTGTGTGTGAGTGTGTGTGTGTGTGTGTGTGTGTGTGTGCGTGCGTGCGTGCGTGTGTGTGTGTGTGTGTGTGTGCGTGCGTGTGTGTGTGTGTGTGCGTGCGTGCGTGCGTGCGTGCGTGCGTGTGTGTGTGTGTGTGTGTGTGTGTGTCCGCGTGTTTGTATCTATGTGCAAGCGCGGGATAGCCAAAGTTTACGGGCGGACTATCAATCTCAGTCACCCTTGTCTTAAAATCTACACAAACAAGAAGGATTACACCTAAAATGTATGATTTCAGGCCTTCTCGTTTTAATATCCTCAGTGTGTTGAAATGTCAAAATTCTGCCCCGGGAACGGGCTGTTATACATTGTACCGGAAACAGGCCAGCCACAAGGAAACTATTTACGGAGGAAAACATTAAGTTCACAGAAGAGGGAACTATCTTTTGATGCGGATGCTGCAGGAAGTGCATGGATCTTTCTGCACAAAGTGACCCAAGACCAGAGAAGTGACGCCTTTTAAAACTTTCCTAGATTCTGCAACTTTCCTTTGTCTCGTTCTTTTCCATCCCCTGCTTCCGTCTCTTTCAGTCGTCTTCATTGGGATGACGAAAAAAAAAACCCAAGAATGGTCAATTTATTGAATTTTTAGTAATGGCAACAAAAAGCATTTACGTCTTGTGTCGTCAGTTATTAAACGTTCCATAGGTTAATTATTCTTGGTTTTTAAATTTTATTTTTTTTTAACTGCAGTCTTGTTCCCTGTTTTGAATTTCTTCTTTATGATTTTGCACTGCACGATGTTTCTATGTAATTGATTTCTCAAGAATTAATACACAGAATTACAAGACAAGTAAGGCAGAAAGAAAAGAAAGAACAAGAACTCAAGGCATGACAATATTACTCCTAATGATTTACCCAAAAACCAACAACAACAACAACTTCACTCTCTTTCTCCATACATCTAAACTTCATTAGTGCTATCGAAATGCCACACAGCGCTCGGACTTGGCAAGTGGAATGGAGGAGGAGAAGAGGGACTTCCGGTGTAAAAACAAGACCCCTGTCTTCTATTCTTCCAAGACCCCCCCCCCCCCCCACCCCCTGCATGTCCTCACACACATGACAACCACAGCCTGGCCTTTTTCTGGTTGGTAATCGATCATCATGGAAGTTCTCTCTTGCCCACAAAAGACCACAGAAGACGATCAAGGTGGCCTGCCGTTTCCGCTTGAGTTTTCTTCCCCCTGCGATCTTCTGCCTTGAAAACCTAATTTGGCCCTTGTGTGTGTGTGTGTGTGTGTGTGTGTGTGTGTGTGTGTGTGTGTGTGTGTGTGTGTGTGTGTGTGTGTGTGTGTGTGTGTGTGTGTGTGTGTGTGTGTGTGTGTGACGTGAAGAGAATAAGGTGATGGACGAACAAAGAAGAAGCAGAAGCAGAAGAAGAAGAAGAAGAAGAAGAAGAAGAAGAAGAAGAAGAAGAAGAAGAAGAAGAAGAAGAAGAAGAAGAAGAAGAAGAAGAAGAAGAAGAAGAAGAAGAAGAAGAAGAAGAAGAACAACAACAACAACAAGAACAAGAACAAGAAGAACAAGAACAAGAACAAGAAGAAGAAAGAACGCAGCAGCAAAATAAATGAACAAATGGAGAAGGACAGAAAGGACAAAGGAATGGTAAAATAATGTACAGAGAAAAACAAACAAAACAGAAAGAAAGAAAGAAAGAAAGAAAAGAAACAACGAGGGTTATTTTTTTGGCCAGAATTGAGCAAATCGACCCGCGACACACCCCTTCAATTTAAGATGTCAGCAGAGAAGGCGAACAATGAGGTTGTTGTCCCAGTTGCAGGGCCACGTCTCTGTCGGTATGTCTGCCTAGCTGTCTCTTTAGCTCGCACACTCAGACACAAACGAAGACAGGCACACGTGCACAGACACACACACAGACACACACTCACATACACATAGACACACCTACACACATATGACAAAAACCAGAACAACTTTAAAACTTGAGAAAGCGTATTTGAAACAAATTTATCAGGCACTGCAGCAAAAGAAACGCGAAGATCAAGAGTATGAAGAATGCTTACCGAAAAAACCCACCAAAACAAGTCATACTTAAACCTCACAACAAAAAAGAAGATATTTGTGAATTGAAATCGTGTTGGACAGGAGTATGGAAGGGTGGGATGGAAAGAAGTGCACCATGAACACAGAACATGTTTTTTTCTCTTCTTGTTTCTCCTTCATGGGTCTTTGTGTTGTGGTTTTGCTCCATTTAAAAAAAAAGAAAAAAAAGAAGCTTTCGGTCTTTTTAAGGACTGTGGAATGTCATCAGTGCAAATGACGTTTGGAAAAGGGCAACGATTTTAGCATGCACTGAGAACAAGAAACAAGCAAAAGAGAAGACATGCCCCTTCTGGGTCGTCATTAATGCAAATGTCATTTTCAGAAAATGAGGACAAGGCGATAATTCAACAAGAGAAAGCGGCCCGCAGCAACCTCACGTCGTATTGACGTGCCCCGCGTACGAAAGATAAGGCAGAAGAAGAGAACAAAATGAAAAGAAGAAAAAAACTGAAAGAAAAAAGAAAAAAAGAGAAACAAAATAAAATAGAATGACAGAAAAAAATGTTTGTTGAAAGAATTCGATAGAATATACAGGTCCAGCACTGAAAGTCCAACAATATGTGTACTCGCCTTTGGCTAGTGATTCTGAAAATTTACTAGCCAGAGAGCAAACGTTACTAGCCAAACCATTAGTTTGTTTCAGCAACTTTACTCGCATTTGGCGAGTATAGATGAACATTTTCTACTCGCCAGTTACATGTAAATACTCGCCACTTTCAGGCCTGAGGTCCAATAAATGTACCCTTCAAGACAAAATGTCAAATGGGCTACATAACATATTGTCTTGTGATGAAACGTAGCATCGACTACTTGAGCAATACAAGTGCAAAAATATAAATTTTCCTCTTTCCTTGAGAAAACTATAACCCATCAGCAGGCAGCATTTACAAACCTGAAGTCCTGAACGGAAATTTAATCGCGTATTGACAGTATGCAATCAAATAGTTGTCTTTTTACGCCTTAAAGGCACAGTCCTTCCAGCAAAAACAATCCTGTTCACAGGCAGATTTTCAGGATCAATTCGTTAAAAAAAAAAAAACCAAGAAATTCCTCCGAGGTAGGAAAAACACCCCCGTCCTTAGCATTCTCACTGCCACCAACTGAGCAGGCACTGCTAACAAGTGTGGTTATTTCCCTTTGACCATTAATATGTCCCTCTATAAGTCCTTGTAGAATCTTAATCCACCAATAACCCCCTAACCGTGTGTTTGACTGGTCCCAATTTTTGTAAGGACCGTCTCAGGAATGTATAGAACCTGTTCACCAAGTTTGGTGACGATCGGTCCGTTCATTCTTGAGATCTATATGCGAACACAAACAAACAAACAAACAAACACATCGAGCGAAACCTTTTACACACCCCTATACCGGGGGTGTAAAAACTTTGTGCAGAAAGCAGCAATGGTGCCATGTGCCCAAAGGAAGGAATGGCCTGATCCCATTTCATTGCCTGGCCAGATCTGAGATACTAATAGTATTGTACGCAGGAAAGACTGTGCCTTTAACGCTTTTATCGGTGTTTCCGTCGTCTCTGCAAAACATGGCATTCTTCAACATAATTAAGTACGCCCTGGTTGGTCTGTCCACGCGTTTCTGTTGTCATCTAAATGGAACTGGTGTTTTAAAGTAAGGATGGCCAAATCGTCCATCCGGTCGCCAGGGGCGACTAAAAAATCCGCCGGGCTAGTTGAAACTGCCTGGCAACTAGCCCGGCTGGCCAACGAACATTCTGGTCAAATGCGACTATTTTGGTTGTAATATCGAGTTGTAAAGCCATATAAACACCGCAGATCAACTGTGGTATGTACCGGGCCAGCGACATTTCTGCCGGGCTCGTGACTTTTTTGTAAGTTACTCGCCCGGATGGCGAATGAAATTACGGAGATTTAAGAAACGAAACGTTGGGACGTTTCGTTTTGAAGTTGTGGTAAACGTCATTATTTCGGGGGTCTCTCGCTGGAAAGGTGAAGGTCAACTGAAACGGAACGTGGAACGTCAAAACGCAGTCACGTTTTCCACCCCCAAAAAACGAACAATATTTCGTCAACTTTTGTGAGTATTTTTGCACACTAACAGTTTTATTTGTTGGCCATTTTATGCATTGCTAGATTCATCAACCCTTTCACAGTCTTTCAGCGCTGAGAATGTGTTCATTGGAGGTAGACAACTGTTGTGAACTGAAATATTTTGAAGGGTGCTGATCCTGGTACATTTATCCAACTTCATGGTGAGAAAGCAAATGGCGAAGCAGAAGTAGGTCATCGCATCGAATTTTTATTCTGGCTTCGTATGTGATCAGGTGCATGAATTGAAAAATGTGAAGCTCTTGTGCGTGCAATGCGAGTATGTCAATCCTTTATTGACTCGTGGAGTTGAAATTATGCCATGCCCAGTCAGCGGATCATATCCTGCCATGCCCGGCCTTTCATTCCGAAACGAAACGTGAATACATCTAAATCTTGTCTGCGGCCTATGCCGTCTCGTTACACGTTCCGTTTCGCGGGGTGACTCATTCACCAAACGAAACGAGCTGCAAAACGAAACGTGCTGTTTCTTAAATCTCGCTAATGTTGAGATTTGGCCATCCCTTTAAAGTTACAGTCTTTCTCGTGTGATCTACCATGTGTCCCGCCACAGATCTGTTGAGGCTGTCTCGTGTGATCTACCATGTGTCCCGCCACAGATCTGTTGAGGCTGTCTCGTGTGATCTACCATGTGCCCCGCCACAGATCTGTTGAGGGTGTCTCGTGTGATCTACCATGTGCACCGCCACAGATCTGTTGAGGCTGTCTCGTGTGATCTACCATGTGTCCCGCCACAGATCTGTTGAGGCTGTCTCGTGTGATCTACCATGTGTCCCGCCACAGATCTGTTGAGGCTGTCTCGTGTGATCTACCATGTGCACCGCCACAGATCTGTTGAGGGTGTCTCTTGTGATCTACCATGTGCACCGTATCGCCACAGATCTGTTGAGGCTGTCTCGTGTGATCTACCATGTGCACCGCACCGCCACAGATATGTTGAGGGTGTCTCGTGTGATCTACCATGTGTCCCGCCACAGATCTGTTGAGGGTGTCTCGTGTGATCTGCCATGTGCACCGCCACAGATCTGTTGAGGGTGTCTCGTGTGATCTGCCATGTGCACCGCCACAGATCTGTTGAGGGTGTCTCGTGTGATCTACCATGTGCACCGTATCGCCACAGATCTGTTGAGGGTGTCTCGTGTGATCTACCATGTGTCCCGCCACAGATCTGTTGAGGCTGTCTCGTGTGATCTACCATGTGCACCGTATCGCCACAGATCTGTTGAGGCTGTCTCGTGTGATCTACCATGTGCACAGTATCGCCACAGATCTGTTGAGGCTGTCTCGTGTGATCTACCATGTGCAGACCTGTTTACCCCCCCCACATGAAAATCAGGAATGCAACTGTTACTTTTCCGTAATTTGAGGCATCTTTGAGTAATCTTTTTTATCAACCATAAACCAGCTCGAAAATGATTAAACGACACGTTAATTCGCGCACTACCATGCAAAACAAGTACAAAATTGATAACCATGTTTAACAGTATTGTACTACACACACAGAAGCTCGATCACACACACCACAAACACACAACACAAGACACCTGATACATATGCAAGTTAACAAAGACAAGTTTACTTTATCTAAAAAAAAAACTAAAAAATAACAGTATTCAGGGGCGGAGCAAGAGAGCTAGAGGGGGGGGGAGGGGGTACAACCTGGGGTCCAGGGGTTGGGGGGTCTGGCTGAAGAATTTTAGCTATTTTATTAACAATTTGTGGCTTATCCTTGATTTTAAACATGATAAACTGGTGTCAGCAGCCACTCGTTATTTCTTTTAAAGTTAGTATTAAATAATGGCAATTTATCTTCATTGATATCTGCTTCCGACAAAAACAAAAATTTCACAGACAGAAAATGTTTTGTTTTTTCCCACAGACTGAATTTTTGTGTTTTTTGTTGATTTTTTGACAGCAAGGGGGGGGGGGGGGGGGGGTCCGGAACCCCTGTATCATCCCCCCCCCCACCCCCGTACTTCGCCCTTGGACTATTTACAGTCAAGATGCATGTGAACAAAACCACCTTACATTCTGTCACATCAGACATCCTGCATTAATAGTCATAATAACTCGATCTCTTCAGAAGCTACCTTTAATTTTAGAGGACCGATTCGTTTATTTCCTTTAAACATTTTGTTGTAAGTTTTTCGATTCAAAGAACTGTGATCTTTGCTATATTGGAGAAATATTAATGGAGATCAGTTTTAGACTCAGAAAGACTTGAATTTCGGCAACAGCACAAGTCACTGAAGAGCGCGACCATAGACCTACATCTATGTCTCTGGCGTCACTGACCGTAGTGAGAGATCGGTTCGCAGGTCCGGGAGATTCTGTGGAAGTAGAGACCTAAATCAAATAAACTCGATGCGAAGCAGGCTCATGTTTTGCCAAACATAATTTCGTGTTTTTGTTTGTTTCCATGTTCATTTGTGTACTGCATTTTGTTAAAACTAATGCTGCGTCTAGCCTCGCTAACTGACTTAGCTTTGTTGTTGCACTGATCTCAAGTCGATCACCAAAATGAATGTGGTTCGCTCTTCTTAAACTTCACCAGACACCGCCACTTGACTTAATAGTTTTGCCGATATTCCTGTACAACTTTCGCTTTTTTGGTTGGCATTTCGTCCCCACAGAGATCGGCCCAAAATTACCCTTCGGACCAATGTCGATCTCAAAACCGCGGAATCCGACAAATACCTTGCTGTACACATGCGCAGAAAAGGCTGTTTCGGTCAGCCTTGAAATCACAGTCCTGGTGACTACCACAATTTCGACTTCGAATTTTCACCCACGAAAAAGATTCTCTCGACCGCAATTTCCGGAATTTTCGGTAGATTTCCGTAATACCGGAATTTAGACCCCAAATCCGTAATAATTCCGGACAATCCGGGAGGGTAAACAGGTCTGCATGTGCACCGTACCGCCACAGATCTGTTGAGGGTGTCTCGTGTGGTCTACCATGTGCACCGTATCGCCACAGATCTGTTGAGGCTGTCTCGTGTGATCTACCATGTGCCCCGCCACAGATCTGTTGAGGCTGTCTCGTGTGATCTACCATGTGCACCGTATCGCCACAGATCTGTTGAGGCTGTCTCGTGTGATCTACCATGTGCCCCGCCACAGATATGTTGAGGGTGTCTCGTGTGATCTACCATGTGTCCCGCCACAGATCTGTTGAGGGTGTCTCGTGTGATCTACCATGTGCCCCGCCACAGATCTGTTGAGGCTGTCTCGTGTGATCTACCATGTGCACCGTATCGCCACAGATCTGTTGAGGGTGTCTCGTGTGATCTACCATGTGTCCCGCCACAGATCTGTTGAGGCTGTCTCGTGTGATCTACCATGTTCCCCGCCACAGATCTGTTGAGGGTGTCTCGTGTGATCTACCATGTGTCCCGCCACAGATCTGTTGAGGCTGTCTCGTGTGATCTACCATGTGCCCCGCCACAGATCTGTTGAGGCTGTCTCGTGTGATCTACCATGTGTCCCGCCACAGATCTGTTGAGGCTGTCTCGTGTGATCTACCATGTGTGCCGCCACAGATCTGTTGAGGCTGTCTCGTGTGATCTACCATGTGTCCCGCCACAGATCTGTTGAGGGTGTCGCGTGGGATAAGGGCATCCTTCCGATTGGACATGTTTCTGTGCAGAGTGAATTTTTGTTTTGTTTTGTTGAATTCAAGTTACAACATCCGTCAATCTGCAAAATTATTTCAGAAAAACATTCCCACTATCAGACCGGGAAACCCCTATTTAGCACTTGGAGTATTCTCAAACAAACTTAGTGTATTTTCAGATTTTACCCAGAAAATGTATGGAGTCTAGACAGCAACACCGAACACTATGGTGACATTTAACGGCCGAGGCCATCCGGGGTCCTCGCAAAAAGACAGCGGGTACTCTTGTCAGGGTGTGGCATAACTTTGCTCTGAGATCATCACTGCGATTATGTTGGCTGCATCCCGGGTGGTTCGATTGCCCTGTTTCTGCGTTCAGTTGTTACTTGCAGCGTAAGGTTTATGTATGGATGGGACAATGGCTTGCATTTATCAGTGCACAAGCAATCGAATATACAACGCGGTGCATTGTTGGCGAGCACGTGAGAGGAGAAGGAGGAGGAGGAGGAAGAAGAAGAAAGAAGAAAGAAGAAAGAAGAAAGAAGAAAGAAGGAAGAAGGAAGAAGGAAGAAAGAAAGAAGAAGAAGAAGAAGAAGAAGAAGAAGAAGAAGAAGAAGAAGAAGAAGAAGAAGAAGGAGAGAGTAATAGAGAGAGAGAAGGTTCAACGTATACAACCCATATTGTACGGTAGGACCGGTGTGCAATAGGTGATACAACAGCCACACAGAGAGAGAGAGAGAGAGAGAGAGAGAGAGAGAGAGAGAGAGAGAGAGAGAGAGAGAGAGAGAGAGAGAGAGAGAGAGAGAGAGAGAGAGAGAGAGAGATAGACACACACACACACACACACACACATACACACACACACACACACACACATATTGAGAAAAGGACGCAACACACTGAAACAGACCTGTTTACCCCCATATGTGTTTTGGAGTAATGCTCAGCCCCAAAAATAGTAATCCTGGCACAAAAATAGTAATCATCCAGCATTCGTCGCCAATTACAACGCACATGACAACTGTGTCTGCGAAACGCAATCATGCACATATATCCATCATTCACAAATAAAACACATCAGTCAGTTTTTGTAGTCATCATAATTTCAAAGAAGATCACATCAAAAGCACATGCATCACTGATTCTTTTTCTTTTGCTCGTAGTAGGCCTTTAGGCTTTTTCAGTGTGTCAAGCGCTTCTCTACTGTACTTGCGCTTGCCGAATGAGTGAGGGCGAGACTTCACCACTTGAAGGCTCTCCAGCGTCTCATCAGACAGACATGATCTCTGGTCAGTCCTGGGCTTTTTCACCCCATTTTGCCATTGAAAAAAACCAATGCCAAACAAGTGAATTAATAAAAAAATAAAAAATAAAATAATTTTTTTTTAAATTTGTTTTATTTATGAAAATCGTATAGTTTAGTGGCTAGAAGCGCTGACCAACAAGTGTTCAGATATTTTTCTAATTGTCGTTTCTAGATAGTAAAATATGTGCTGAAAACGGTCAGCTATCGCACCATCAAGAAATCGGTTCCCTAGTACCCCTTTAAGGCTCTGGAACCACCCCGGGTGGCAATATCGGGTCGCAACAAAGAGTGTTCCCCATAGCCGGAAAGAGCCTCAACCGTGAAAGATAGAAAGAAAGGCATTGAACAAAAAAGACGCACAACACCAATGTGAACCATTTGTGTTATCATACTTATATTAAAATATTGATGACCATGGAATAAATGGGTTATTTTTAGATTTCTGACAAAAAATCGCGAAAAACATGACAAATTGTCTTTTTTATAGCCTAAACTATGAAAGATTTAAAGACAAGTATTGAACACAAAAGATAGCAATGGATAATGGCAACAACATTTGCTCTCATTGTGGTACAAAATTATTGATTGTTTTTTAATACTTTTTCGTTTTTGTGGATTTCACAAAGCATACCAATTAAACGGCAGTCCAGGTAACTCGTCCGAATTTTTGCGGCTAAGAGCCTCAACATTTGAAGATAGAAAGACTATCATTGAACAAAAACTATGGTAAACACTAATGTTAATAACTTTTGATCTCACACTGATATTGAAATATTGATGACCATGCAATTAATGGGCTATTTTCAGATTTGTGGGTACAAAATCGCCCAAAACATGACAAATTGTCTTTTTTCTAGCCTAAACTATGAAAGATTTAAAGACAAGTATTGAATATAAAAGATTGCACGAGATAATAGCAACAACATTTGCACTCATTGTTGTACAAAATTGTTGATTGTTCTTGAATATTTTCCGTTTTTGTGGATTTCACAAAGCGTACCGATTAATCGGCAACCCGTGTCAATCATCCGAATTATTTCATGCTGCGCCAAAACGATTGAAAATGGATGGAATATTAGTGTTTGAAGACAAAAGGCGCACATTGTCATGTTAAGCATATCTTGTTACACCGTATACACATCAAAATCGTGATAGCTCTTGGTTTGAATGTTACAATGTTTGATTTTGTGCAAGTTACACACATTGATACTGACAAAATGTAATGATATTCCAGGACAATATATCCAGCGCGCTCTTTGGGTCCCCAAAACACTGTACATGGTGAGTCCCATTGTGGTGCCAAAGTAGAAAATAATTATATTCACTTTAGCGATAGTCCGCAGTAGACGACATCAAATGACACAGACTGTAATGATAACTCAAAACTCGTCATCGCTTTCAGCAAACGCGTCAAAGTCAACCTCCTCATCTTCTTCCTCGTCTTCCTCGTCATCCTCTTCTTCACAACCACCATCTGCCAGAAGATCGATCAGCGACACAGGTAGGATAGGCTTGAGGCACCACACGGGTTCCAGGACACCGTCTGCATTTTTCGTCCATCCCTGCCCCTGGTCGTAGGGTTTGGGCCTCTCCAGAATGCCTTCATGAGCACGCTTGTACAGGGCAACGCGGTGGTTTACTCGCTGAATGTGCGGCATCAGAGCAGATTGGCAGGGAGGCATGCGGGCTAGATCGACCTTACACTTGGACGTGAGTTTCTCGTTGTCTCCCACCATCTTGCGGAGTAGCTTTCCACGAACGACATCAACTGATTTCTCACGACTGTAATTGTACATCAGGCACGTAAACTCTTCCAACTGCTTCACCACCCGAAGTTTGACATCCCAGTCTATGAAAAGACCTTGGAGATGGTGAACCTCCTCGACGATCCAGACTGTCCAAAGGTGGGGAGACATCGCGAACTGGAGAAGACCGAAATCAAGAAAAGCAAGGAGGCTGTTCAGAGAGTCATCACTGCTGTCAAGAACTTCACGAACCCGTTTTCCATCTCAGACAAAGACAGGCTCTACTCCTTGGCGTCTGGTGCCCCTGTCCGCATGGACGTCGAACAGGACTTGCTTCAGGCGGAAGCTAAAGGCATGGTCGCCAAAACTGACTTCATCACCCGCCTTCAAAGTGGAGAGCCAGGAAGCTTCTTTGACACTATAAAGAGGCAGAAACTTAAGACAATGGATGCTTGCAGCAAGAAGGTCACGCTCACATCCCCACAAGGAAAGGCCCTCCAGTACCAGGTGCAAAGCGACATCGCGTTTCTACTTCTCGTCAAGTCACAGCAACTAGACGAACCATTGGACTTGGACAAAGTCATGATGGGTGGTGCTGTACCTCCATCATGCCGCAGCGCTGGGATACAAGAACGCTGTGGTCAGAACCCCGGACACGGACATCTTTGTCATTCTTCTCTACCACGCTGAAGCCATCAAGTTGACTGTATACCTGGATACGGGATCAGGAAAACATCGGCAACTGATCAACCTCTCTGAGCTTTCAGAGTCCCTGGGACATGACTACTGTGCCACTCTTCTTGGGTTCTATGTGTACAGCGGAGAGGACTGCACCAGTGCATTCAAAGGAAAGGGGAAGGTGGGGCCCCTTAAGAAACTGGAGAAAAATCCCAAGTTTCACACGGCATTCAGGCAGCTTGGTGACGACTGGGATGTCAAACTTCGGGTGGTGAAGCAGTTGGAAGAGTTTACGTGCCTGATGTACAATTACAGTCGTGAGAAATCAGTTGATGTCGTTCGTGGAAAGCTACTCCGCAAGATGGTGGGAGACAACGAGAAACTCACGTCCAAGTAGGTAAGGTCGATCTAGCCCGCATGCCTCCCTGCCAATCTGCTCTGATGCCGCACATTCAGCGAGTAAACCACCGCGTTGCCCTGTACAAGCGTGCTCATGAAGGCATTCTGGAGAGGCCCAAACCCTACGACCAGGGGCAGGGATGGACGAAAAATGCAGACGGTGTCCTGGAACCCGTGTGGTGCCTCAAGCCCATCCTACCTGTGTCGCTGATCGATCTTCTGGCAGATGGTGGTTGTGAAGAAGAGGATGACGAGGAAGACGAGGAAGAAGATGAGGAGGTTGACTTTGACGCGTTTGCTGAAAGCGATGACGAGTTTTGAGTTATCATTACAGTCTGTGTCATTTGATGTCGTCTACTGCGGACTATCGCTAAAGTGAATATAATTATTTTCTACTTTGGCACCACAATGGGACTCACCATGTACAGTGTTTTGGGGACCCAAAGAGCGCGCTGGATATATTGTCCTGGAATATCATTACATTTTGTCAGTATCAATGTGTGTAACTTGCACAAAATCAAACATTGTAACATTCAAACCAAGAGCTATCACGATTTTGATGTGTATACGGTGTAACAAGATATGCTTAACATGACAATGTGCGCCTTTTGTCTTCAAACACTAATATTCCATCCATTTTCAATCGTTTTGGCGCAGCATGAAATAATTCGGATGATTGACACGGGTTGCCGATTAATCGGTACGCTTTGTGAAATCCACAAAAACGGAAAATATTCAAGAACAATCAACAATTTTGTACAACAATGAGTGCAAATGTTGTTGCTATTATCTCGTGCAATCTTTTATATTCAATACTTGTCTTTAAATCTTTCATAGTTTAGGCTAGAAAAAAGACAATTTGTCATGTTTTGGGCGATTTTGTACCCACAAATCTGAAAATAGCCCATTAATTGCATGGTCATCAATATTTCAATATCAGTGTGAGATCAAAAGTTATTAACATTAGTGTTTACCATAGTTTTTGTTCAATGATAGTCTTTCTATCTTCAAATGTTGAGGCTCTTAGCCGCAAAAATTCGGACGAGTTACCTGGACTGCCGTTTAATTGGTATGCTTTGTGAAATCCACAAAAACGAAAAAGTATTAAAAAACAATCAATAATTTTGTACCACAATGAGAGCAAATGTTGTTGCCATTATCCATTGCTATCTTTTGTGTTCAATACTTGTCTTTAAATCTTTCATAGTTTAGGCTATAAAAAAGACAATTTGTCATGTTTTTCGCGATTTTTTGTCAGAAATCTAAAAATAACCCATTTATTCCATGGTCATCAATATTTTAATATAAGTATGATAACACAAATGGTTCACATTGGTGTTGTGCGTCTTTTTTGTTCAATGCCTTTCTTTCTATCTTTCACGGTTGAGGCTCTTTCCGGCTATGGGGAACATTCTCTGTTGCGACCCGATATTGCCACCCGGGGTGGTTCCAGAGCCTTAAAGGGGTACTAGGGAACCGATTTCTTGATGGTGCGATAGCTGACCGTTTTTAGCACATATTTTACTATCTAGAAACGACAATTAGAAAAATATCTGAACACTTGTTGGTCAGCGCTTCTAGCAACCGTACTAGTAGTCTTGACACGGATAGCGGAATGGCGTATTTTTTGCAGAAAATCGTAATAAATTACGCCAAAATCGTAAGGGTAAACAGGTCTGCAGTGAAATTAAGAATAGATATTTGGAAATGGGAGTCCCCGAACAAAATTACCGGACAACTGGGGTACTAGGGCCATAACAACCTGCTGACATACTTATATGCACGGAAGCGTAAACAATCCTCTATTTACCCGTAAATAATGCATTATTAAGGTGAAACCCATGCACGTGTGCACACAATGAAAAAGGCAATTCTAACGTTCAAGCGTAGATCCTTCTTTACGTATCGTTTACACACACACAATGAACGTTCAAGGCAAACGTCCGGATAATTTAAAGGGGCACTAAGAGGTTTTTTTAAACGACGAGAATTGTAGCTACATTCAACATATGTTAAGTACACTCTTCTACAAATGAGAGAAAAAGCACATCTCTTAATAAAATTCTACATGGTAATAAAATCGACATTAATATAAAGAATTAATCCTCAAAACACCACTATCAACCAGACACCTGATCATGAATACAAGTTAACTCATGGGACCATGAACAGATTTAAACGGAGAATGGTGTAATTTCAATTTAAAGGATATTCATTTCATTTTAAAACACATGCAGAGGTATGTAATAGTCACTAGGTATTTAATTTCTTAACTTGAAACACAAACACGTTGGCTTAAATCGTCATGCTTGCACTCCCAATTGTTGATGTTGTCTGCATCGTCTGTACATTGTACTAGACACAAACTGAAACCTTTACACAAAGTGCGACTGCGTGTTTGAGTGTGTACACCCTCGTCGGATTCTCTGACGAGGTTTTAGTCGGTCAGCAACAACATCGGTCTGCTTCGTTGCACTATGAAATGCAATATCAATGTTCAGCAACAATCGTCAGATAAAATGTTTTTGTTAAATATCTCAAAGCGTGACGCGTAAATAATTTACACAACAAAGCACGCGCTATCGAATTCAAATTCTCAGAACGCTTCGTAAACAAGTGCACCGACTGGACTGAATAAGCACTGTGCGTTGATGGACTAGTTTATATTATCTAGTTTTTGAGTCCTGACATCTACCACCACCTCCACCCAACAGCCCCCCTTTCTTCAACGGATTAAAAATGGAATGGAAAAAAAAGACAACAAATAAGCAAAATGGCAGCCTTTTCGTATACCCCCCCCCCCCCCCCCCCCCCGTTATTCTTAGCCGTTGAAGAGTATACGCAAAGGCTTTTTTCCCCTCAAAGTTTGTGTATCGAACTTTTTTCATTTTTGAATGGAAATAATCCTCGCCCTGGATTACTTCCTGCAACAGCAAAAATAAGTAAAATGAAAACTCCTCAAAAATATCTGCAAGCGGGCTCTTCAACTTTTGTCGCAAACATTTGAAGAAACATTGCGTCTTCTTTCACCGCTCTCCGGAATCAATCCCGGAAAGCTTCCATGCTCATTCCTTCCCACAATCCTTTTTTCAAACATGGCGGCCGGGCCAGGAAAAGTTAATCTCAGCACTCTCGCTGATTGAAGGCTGAGTTTTTTGAGGTCATGAATCAATGGCGGAGTCAATGGATGGTGTTGGGCAAGCGACGGAGGGCAACTCATACTGACGGCACACTCACGTCAGCGGAACAAGATACACGGCCGTGTGAAGCAACGGACATGAAACAAACCGCTGGACGATCAAGAAATAACAGATCCCTAGCCCTTTTCTTACCCCCTTCCCCCTTTCTAAAAAAAAAAGGAAAATGAAGGAAGAACTAAAGAAATACAACAAGAAATGTGAAAAATATATAAAAAGGAAATAATAAAGAAGTAAGAAAAGAACCATCTAAACCCAAACCCCCCTCACCCATCGCAATCGGCCTCCACCTCAAGAAAAGACATTGCAAGAAAGCAAGAAATAAACAAGTCGCGTAAGGCGAAAATACAATATTTAGTCAAGTAGCTGTCGAACTCACAGAATGAAACTGAACGCAATGCAACGCAGCAAGACCGTATACTCGTGGTCCACCGCTCACGGCATAGGCAGTGAAATTGACAAGAAGAGCGGGGTAGTGGTTACGCTATGCTGCATAGCACGCTTTTCTGTACCTCTCTTCGTTTTAACTTTCTGAGCGTGTTTTTAATCCAAACATATCATATCTATATGTTTTTGGAATCAGGAACCGACAAGGAATAAGATGAAAGTGTTTTTAAAACGATTTCGAAAAAAAAAAATTGATAATAATTTTTATATATTTAATTTTCAGAGCTTGTTTTTAATCCGAATATAACATATTTATATGTTTTTTGAATCAGCAAATGATGGAGAATAAGATAAACGTAAATTTGGATCGTTTTATAAATTTTTATTTTTTTTTACAATTTTCAGATTTTTAATGACCAAAGTCATTAATTAATTTTTAAGCCACCAAGCTGAAATGCAATACCGAACCCCGGGCTTCGTCGAAGATTACTTGACCAAAATTTCAACCAATTTGGTTGAAAAATGAGGGCGTGACAGTGCCGCCTCAACTTTCACGAAAAGCCGGATATGACGTCATCAAAGACATTTATCAAAAAAATGAAAAAAAACGTTCGGGGATTTCATACCCAGGAACTCTCATGTCAAATTTCATAAAGATCGGTCCAGTAGTTTAGTCTGAATCGCTCTACACACACACACACACAGACAGACGCACATACACCATACCCTCGTTTCGATTCCCCCTCGATGTTAAAATATTTAGTCAAAACTTGACTAAATAAAAAAAAGATAACGAGAACAAGAAAAAATACATAAAACGGAAATGGTAAAGAAAGCAAAAATACGAGGTGGGGGAGAGAAGAGATAAAGAATCCTGAAGGATGTACAAACTCTGGAGAGAAAAAAACACACACACAAAAACACGAACCGACTTGAGAAATAGAAGGGTGAATCGTACAGTGTTTAAACAGAGCAGAAGAAGAGAGAGAACAACAACAAACAACAAGGAGGAGGATAAGAAGAAAGAAGAAGAAAAGTAAGTTGAGTTGGAGAAGAAGAAGAAAGATCAAGAAGATAAAGGAAGAGAAGGAGGAGAAGATGAACAAGAGGTAGAAAAGGAAGAGGAGCACAACAAGAACAAGACGAAAATAGGAGGAGGAGGAGGAGGAGGAGGAGGAGGAGGAGGAGGAGGAGGAGGAGGAAGATGAGGAGGAGGAGGATAAGATAAGATTTTTTATATAGTCCATGAGGGTAACCTCACAGAAATTCGGGCTGCTTTTTCCCTGGGGAAAGCGAGCTGCCATACATATACAGTATACGGCGCTACCCATTTTTTTTTTCCTGCATGTATTCATGTTTCCAAGCCCTGAGACTTAATGCCGTGTGAGATGGAATTTTTTTTACACTTTATTCCAAGTCACACGGGTATTTGGTGGACATTTTTATCTATGCCTATACACTTTTGCCAGGAAAGACCCTTTTGTCAATCGTGGGATCTTTAACGTGCACACCCCAATGTAGTGTACACGAAGGGACCTCGGTTTTTCGTCTCATCCGAAAGACTAGCACTTGAACCCACCACCTAGGTTAGGAAAGGGGGGAGAAAATTGCGGCCTGACCCAGGCCTGAACACGCAACCTCTCGCTTCCGAGCGCAAGTGCGTTACCACTCGGCCACCCAGTCCAGAGGAGACGAAGAACAAGAACAACAAGAAAGAGAAGGACGAAAATAAGAAGAAAGAAAACAGAGGAAGAAGAAAGACGATGACAAAGAAGCCAACGGAAAGACGTGAGTAGGCTAAGGATTCCACCAAATAGCAGAAGTGTAGGAAAAAAACATGCCAGCAAAGAGAACAAGAAATTCCTCCGAGGTAGGAAAAACACCCCCGTTGGTTAAAGGGAAATAACCATTCTCACTGCCACCAACTGAGAAGGTTATTTCCCTTTGACCATTAATATGTCCCGCTATAAGTCCTTGTAGAATCTTAATCCACCAATAACTCCCTAACCGTGTGTTTGACTGGTCCCAATTTTTGTAAGGACCGTTTCAGGAATGTATAGAACCTGTTCACCAAGTTTGGTGACGATCGGTCCGTTCATTCTTGAGATCTATATGCGAACACAAACACACACCCAAACAAACAAACAAACACATCGAGCGAAACCTATACACACCCCTATACCGGGGGTGTAATGAAAAAAGAGGCAAGTAAAGTAACGACAAGAAAAATACTCGATTGAAGAGTCGAAGAAGGATCAGCGAAGAGTAAGGATTCCACAAATTTTGCTGAACACTAGAAAAAGAGACAAAACCAGCAAAGAGATTATGAAGATGAGGGGATGAAGAAGGACAAGAACGAGACTCGATAGCAGAGTGAACGAAGAGGAGTCAGCGAAGAAAGCTGAACAAATTAGAAAAAAAATTAAGAGCATAGAAAAAAACATGCAGGAACCCGCCTGACAGTTTTGACAGTCTAATATCGATGTTGCCTTAGCTTTCCTTTCACAAAGTTTTGACACTCACTTTCTTAAAGATGCAATCTGGAATCCTGCAGGGGAGGGAACCGAGGGGAAATTTGTGCCAGTCCCTGACAGCTCGTTGGAAACAAGTCAAGATACAGGTCATTAGTCCGTTCAAAATCTGTCTCATTTCTTTGGGAGGGTTTGAAGCTTTATGGTCAACATTTCTGAAAAATTCTATTCTTTCGTGCCAAACTTTGGCTGAAGATAATCGGATTTAGGAAAAGAATTACGTCACTGATCAGTATACTTTATTCGCAACAGCAAGAACGTTCTTCCTGAGGTTATCTTTCTGCAAGGATTTTGCAACGTCAAATCTCAAATCTGAAACTGTTCGCCTCTTTGACTTGTATCGGAGAGGATATAGCGGAAAAAGAGGAAACAAAGAAAAAAAAGAAAAACGGTTTCCAGTGTTCACATTTGGAGAAATTGTTGATGACTTAGTCGTATCCTGCTGCACGAATGTGATCTTTCTCCACAAATAAAAGAAATATAGCGCAGAGAGAACACTGCAATTCCTCTAAAGTTAACGGGGGAAAAGGTACAGGAGAGAGAAAGTGCAACTAAACAAATCGCTTATCTCAAAGCACTTCTAAAAGGAAAAAGAAAAGAAAAAAAAGCGTCTTACATCATAAACTGTCCCGGCGTACACAACTACTCGATTAACCAATCAGAAAAATGGCGTCATTTTCAGCCAAGCGAACGAGCGTTCAAAAGATAGCCCGGGTCAGGCACTAGTTCCGGAAACACCGGAACACGATTCCCCACTCTTCCTACAATCATCTGGAGGAAAACCGAAGTTGTCGAAGGGAGGAAAACCGCTGTATCCATCACGCAGGACGGGATGATTGACCAGTAACGGTTGAACGGGGGTCAGCAATATCCTATACGTCACAAGGGGCAGCGGAGTGAATTCCAGGGGAAGAAAGTGATCACTGTCCGAGAAAGAAGAAAACAAAACTTGTCGGCGGTTCGGCAGCTTTTACTCTCATCATCTTTTCCGCAGTGTGGATAGATATTGTCCGACATCGCCGTAAAAAAGTATTCTCAGACACTATTTTATATTTTTATTTTCATTTTTTATTTTTTAAATTTAACAGATTCTCTGTCGTTGGTCTAGAAGTCTTCGTCACCATGCATTCTCAATTTTTCGGCCACACTGAGTATGCTCGTTTTCAAAGACAAAATCTGGAAAGCATTTCAAGCACAAGAAAACAAAAGGTTTGAAGGAGCTTGACCAGAATTATATGGAGAGAATATTCTGGTGTGTTTACTCCAGACGGTCAAACGGTCTACATTAGACATTAACCCAAACATTTTAATTTGATTTCGTTCTGATCAGACCAACATAAGCCACATACCAGCAAATCCAAGGAGAATAGTCACAATCTCAAAAGCGCGTATGTACAGTGGAACCTCCAATTTAAGACCCCC
>NC_090254.1:26063801-26096301 GCF_037325665.1 Littorina saxatilis
AAAAACTGTGACATTGTCTGTAATATATTGGTAGGAAGTCCGCTCCCTTTTATACGCAGGGGAAACAAAGAGAATGGGGATAAAGGCAACAAAGAGAAAGTGTGCTCAAGATTAATCACCTGGCTGCCAGCCCTAGTCCTTCTCTATAGATTCCCCGCCTGCTGTATCCAGCTGTTACCCTTGTGACGTCACAAGCACCTATCAATGGACGGTGTCATTGAGCTAACGATTACCGACTTGTGTATTTTCAACTTTGAATGTTGAGCCTCCTCCCCTATCCTTTGAGCAGTAAATATCGTTTATGTTTCACCCTTTGCAAAATAGACCTTTTCGGTATCTGAGCAGCTCTCGCGAGACACGCTCTTTGTTATGCTTTGAATATCGCGAGATCTTCGAACTTTGGCTTGTGCAGCTCGCACGAGATCGCTGTACCGCATGCTTTGCTATGCTCTGAAGTTTGCGAGAGATCACGAGAGCTTGGAATACCGATAGGGTCTATTGTCCTGGTTTGACCACCTGCAGAACGTAACCTGGTTGTTATTTGGATACCCGTACAGTTATTTCCCGTTGTCATTTGTTTTCCGTGTTACATTCTTATAAATGAGATTAGTTAAAATCCTACCATGTATGAATAGGTTACCATCTATCTAGGAACCTAGCCAGCCAGCCAACATAAACACACAAACACATACACTCTCTCTCCCCATCGCCATTTCCTTCTTCTGCCCCCACCCCTCATCATCATCTATCCTAACTCCGAAGCAACACACTTTAGTATGCCAATTACTATCACCACAACCACAACTCAAGAAGAAATAACACAGTACAGATAAACAAGGAAAAAAGACACAAAATACAATTCCTGCAGTAACAAAATCAGAGGCAACTGCACATATTTCCTGTGATAAAGTAGAACTACGCTTCCACATTATCCGTAACCACTACTGAGATGCTGCCAAAGCAAACAGCACCACTCCAACAACGCTACAGGGACATAACCCAGCTAGAGATGGGAAGAAAATTAGTGAGATTTTAAGACTGCAGAGGTAGAAAAACAGACGACGAATGTACAATTTGCAAAAGGATCCTGCTTAATGACGATCTGGTTTCTGTTGGGCGTATGTCGGGCTTTTCCCCTACCGTCTCTCTTCTCACACCATACCCATGCCATCCACAGTAAAGAAACGCAGACATGGGGAAAAAAGTCTTTCCCCTACCCATCTCTCTTCTCACACTATATCGACGCCATCACAATTAATTTGAATAAAGGAACGCAGTCTTCGACCCCACCCCAACCCCCTTTCTTCCTACACCATACAATGTCTCCATTGAAATGAGAAAAAAGGTCCTAACAGTGACAGGCGAGTGCAAGTGAAGTTACCATATCCCATACCTAGAGAACGACGACGAAGAACAACAAGAACAAAAATCTCCAGGGACCTCCTGCCAGTAGCCTGAGGAAGGAAGCGGGAGAGAAAAAGACGTCTGCCACAACCACATGTGCGGTCGATACGAGTGGCGCAGACAAGCGAATGAATAGCCAGGCATGTCCGAGCTACCAATTAGTCCTGTTCATCAGAATCGGGCCTGGTGCACAAATTGCTCACGGCTCATCAAAACAATACACTTGTACGTCTGCTGGTAGGCTGGTTGCTGTGTTGCACGTGCTACTGTCTACTGTGTACTAACTTGCTTACGCACAAGCCCGCTAAGACCTTGATAGATTCGTGAAGGACCGCAGTCTTCAGAGACGCAAGGAAGTCTCTGTGCTTTGTGGCTACAACAGGGTCTCTTACAGGAGGTGTTCGTCTAGCTACATATTTGGTTAATTTCTATTCAATGCAGCGACGAAACAATAAACGTTCCATTAACTTACAATTTTTGATTTTTTGATTCTGAAGTTTGGAACGTTAGCAGTCTATCTGTTTTTTGATTAATGTGGCGACGACTTGTTCGTGGACCTAACGAGAAGGTCAATGTGCATATGATCGTTTGTTTGCCTTCACCTGGAAAATAAGCCAGGAAAGCTCCTGGAAGTATATTCCTTCTCTATCATACCATAACAACAGTAACAACCACATGTTCTCGCCGCTCTTACTCGTCCTAAAATCAATGATAGGAAAACTGATGATGCAGGGGACTAAAGAAATAATCAATACCAACACAAGCCAAAAGCATCAACTTCCTCGCAGAACTTTCCCCTTTTGCACGTTCTAAGTAAATCTGTGATTTATTTCTCATTTCACATTAGACCTACATCAAAACGTTACAGCCTCAAATCATTCCCATACCAAAATAGGCAAGAAATCCTTTGAACGTTTTGAACTCAAGAACCACTCAAACTTTTTGGGTTCTAAAGGCAGCTGTAGCCAATCCACTACGAGCACGCTGCCCTGGAACGAGGATATTCAAGTCCCCAGGAGAATCCCAAACGAGGCAGTTCCTACGCGAAGAGAGTGGAAACGAGGTACGAAGTCCAATTGACGCGCCAAAAGCCGCCCGCTGAGGGCGCTCATGAATAATTATCGCACGTGCCGCTATGACAGGCTCGAGAATTATGTCATGTTTACTTAGTGATGGCTGATGATTGGCTTGTTGGCGCGGCATACAGCCAGACGTTATGTCCACAATTTGTAGCGGCATTCCAGCCGCAAATGAGTGCTCATCGCTTCTTGGCAACTTTACTTACAGGACGACTGTCTTCACTGCGGAGTAGCCCTGGATTGAAAACAAGAGTAACTCATATTCGTAGATATCACACCTATGTTTTAAGCCAAAGAAATCATGGAAATAATTGGGTTTTTTTTGCTGAGCAATAAGAGTTGTCCTGAATACAACACCTGTCTGGATTTGATCCGCTTTAGAAGAAGAGGAAGAAGAAGCTCAAAGAAGAAGAAGAAGACCAAGACCAAGACCAAGAAGAACAAGAACAAGTAAAAAAGATGGATTAGTCCAAAAGAAGACCAAAATTTCCAAAACACGTGACAGTTAAACGAGAAAAAAAAGCCAACATGATCTATCATTCTTAAGTGCATGTCTACACAAACAACATCACCTCTCTCTGCCCCACGCACCCTGCTTCCTGTTTCTTGTATAGAATATAGTCAATTTTTGTAAAGATTTTAGTCAAGCACTATGTTAGAAATGTTAAGTCTTTTGTACTGGAAACTTGCATTCTCCCAGTAAGGTAAAAAAATATATTGTACTACGTTGCAAGCCCCTGGAGCAAATTTTTGATTAGTGCTTTTGTGAACAAGAAACAATTGACAAGTGGCTCTATCCCATCTTTCCCCTTTCCCCGTCGCGATATAACCTTCGTGGTTGAAAACGACGTTAAACACCAAATAAAGAAAGTAAATGCTTCCAGTCGTACAAACAACATCACCTCTCTCTGCCCCACGCACCCTGCTTCCAGTCGTACAAAACAGCTAAGGGGAACAGTGCTGCATCTTTTATACATCGGCCGAAAACGTCCAGGCACACAGAGACTTAGGGTGGTTGGGGTAACGAAGAATACGTGGGAGGTAATAAGTATAAAACAAAGAAAATGCGCTACATGGGATGGTGCAAAGATTACGATGAAGTTGGGTAAGACGGTGGTTAGGTGGAGAAGGTACTAAATCCATGGCAGACAGACGTACGGATGGAGAGAGAGAGAGAGAGAGAGAGAGAGAGAGAGAGAGAGAGAGAGAGAGAGAGAGAGAGAGAGAGAGAGAGAGAGAGAGAGACAAAGAGAAAGAGAGAGAGAGAAAGAAAGAGAGAGAGAGAGAGAGAGAGAGAGAGAGAGATAGTTATGTCAAGAAAGATACAAGTGTGCGCACACGCAGAGAGAGAGAGAGAGAGAGAGAGAGAGAGAGAGAGAGAGAGAGAGAGAGAGAGAGAGAGAGAGAGAGAGAGAGAGAGAAAGAAAGAGAGAGAGAGAGAGAGAGAAAGAAAGAAAGAAAGAGAGGGAGAGAGAGAGAGAGAGAGGGAGAGAGAGAGAGAGAGGGAGAGAGAGAGAGTTATGTCAAGAAAGATACATTGTACACAAGTGTGCGCACACGCAGAGAGAAAGAGAGAGAGAAAGAGAGAGAGAGAGATAAAAAGAGAGAGAGAGAGAGAGAGAGAGAGAGAAAGAGAGAGAGAGAATGGGGGAGAGGGGGTTGGAGGAGAATACAGACAGGCAGACGTACAGACAAACAATGGAGATAGCCAGAAACCCTCGGGTGGGCAAGCAGCCCAACGAGATTAAACGCGACACAGACGACAATCAAGCGACGCAATAAAGACGACTGTAGTGCAACCCATTGTCATGATGGTGGACACTCAAGAGTACTCAAGCGCAATCAAAAAACACCTTGTCATATTTTGCTCCCTAAATGAGCGACACAAATGGTAGTCTGCTGTCACAACAAATCCATCCCAATGAGCATTTTGCGCAATGGACACCAACCACCTGGGCTTCAAGCCATACATCCTGTAAGAACATGAACCAATGTTTGTCATGAGAATCCAAATGATGAAGAAGTATGAGCGGGTGGTGTGTGTGTGTGTGTGTGTGTGTGTGTGTGTGTGTGTGTGTGTGGGGGGGGGGTAGGAGGCGGATGGTGATGCAAAACAAGACAGGAATAATCTTCTACTGTCTGGGTTGGGGTGGGGAGCTGGGGGAAAGGTTTGGATGGGCGCTGATGAAGCTATAGCCGAGATAACCTTATTACTCTGATTGTGTACTGCTAAAACTGTTTCTGATTAAGGCTCAGACTATAGTTGTGCCTATCGACAGTCTCGAGTGCCTTTTTGTCTTGCGTCAAGTTCGCGTAGCATTGACATTTAGCAAATTAAAGATGATAACTTTAAGAAAGAAATATTTTTAAAGAAGGAACGATTACCCGAATAAAGGTAAACTTACACACCTCAAGAAATTAACTTGCTTTAACAAAAGGAATTCTTATTAAGTAAAACACACACACACACACACACACACACACACACACACACACACACACACACACACACACACACACACACACACACACACACACACACACTCCCCCTCACACTCCCCCCTCACACAATCTATGGCAACACATTCACGGAAATCCAAAAATCTTTTCAACTTTCTAACAGCAAAACACAACAGGAGGGGAGCTTCGCTGGAGGAAATAGTGGATCGGTTCACGGATCTGTCAACACTTGGGCATATCGGCAAAACATCTCGCTGAGGGGAATGCAAAACATACACGCCGCCATGAACACTGCTCCTTCTGTGCTCTAGGAGATGCAAACCCAGATTGGTTTGAAAGCTTGTTGAAATGGGGCACTAATGGAGAGAGCTGCTTGTCATATTTCCAGCTGTATTCCCAAATTTTGATGAGATAACATTTGTTGGAATTCATACTTGTGAAAGATGTATGAAGTCTGCGTTCTTCTGTCTGAGAGTAAAATATGCGAAGATGTCTTGAAGGTTGGAAGTTTAGAAAAAGAAAAAAGTAGTAGATTCACGGAGGAAAATGTGCATTTACAACAACAACAACAACAACAACAACAACAACAACAACAACAACAACAACAACAACAACAACAACAACAACAACAACAACACAACAACAACACACGACAACTGAATTGACGAAGCAATGGACAGCATGTGGGAATGGACATTATTATGTCGGAGTCATCACCATGACAATAGAGCAAATGCATGTCATGTTTACACGGGCAAAGTTTGTTAGGCTCGTATAACGGAAGGAAAACAATGACTCGATATTTGTAGCTGAACCCAGGTGTAAAGTCACTATCCACCAGGGTTCAACCACACATATTGTGAACAGTCTTAGTTTATCTTCCATTACGAACCTAATTAGTCATCATGCAACACTGCACTTTAGTTTTAATTCTAAACCAGCCGACAGTATAATTGCCGTTATCGACAAAACCCTATCCATATTACACCTATCCATCATCGCTCCCCCTTTTACCTGTTCACACCTGCATCACAGGTAAGCCAGCAGGGGGTCTGCTCTCCATTATCTACAAAGACGGCAGCCGCAGCGAACGGACACAGAAACAATGCAGAAACAATGCAGAAACTTCCTCCCTCTTCGCCAATGCGGGGCGGCCCTTCCTGAATGGTTTCTTTTGGGTGGAAGTGCGACTGAGCTACTGATGCCGAATTCTTCCCAGTCCACGCAGAAAAGCACTGGATAAATTCAATTGCTGCATTTCATCCTCAACGACTGACACAGTTATACGCTGGAAGTCTAATTGATTTAGATGAAAAACAAAAACAAGCTAGAAATAGTGCGACGAAAGAGTCATATTTCACGAAAGGCCAAAGTTTTAAACATAGTGATAAAAGGGCTAGGAGGAATTATGTGCTTCCTGCTGATAATGATACCGATTTCTTCCCAGTCATATAAAAGCACTGGATGAAGTCAATGTCTCGTAGAACGCTGCGTTTTGTATTTGAAAAGTACATTTGTAGTTCAGAGGTCTGATTGATGCAGAAATAAAAGAATGTAACAAAAAGCTTTAAATATAGCGATGAAAATCTTTATTTCAGAAGTGGGTGAATGTGCCAGCTTCTGATTCCGAACTCTTTCCAGTCTGCGAATAGCACTGGATGCGTTTAATGGCTCGCAGAACACGGAGTTTTTGGGGCAAAAAAGGCACAGTTCTACTTCATATACAACTGACGAATAATAATAATGAGAAAAAGATTCACATTAACACAAAATCGACGCCAAAAGGGTTACATTTCAAGAAAATCCCAAGTGAGTAGACGGAAAAGATTGTTTGTTTGTTTGTTTGTTTAACGCCCAGCCGACCACGAAGGGCCATATCAGGGCGGTGCTGCTTTGACATATAACGTGCGCCACACACAAGACAGAAGTCGCAGCACAGGCTTCATGTCTCACCCAGTTACATTATTCTGACACCGGACCAACCAGTCCTAGCACTAACCCCATAATGCCAGACGCCAGGCGGAGCAGCCACTAGATTGCCAATTTTTAGTCTCAGGTATGACCCGATCACGGGGCGGACGCCTTACCACTAGGCCAACCGTGCCGGTGACGGAAAAGATAAAGATAAAGATAAAGAAGAGAAACAATGGAGGGCGATAAAACAGTTTGAGTGCACACATCACACACAGGATGCCAAACTTTACTGCCTTTTTGAGAATATGTGTGTGTGTGTGTGTGTGTGTGTGTGTGTGTGTGTGTGTGCGTGTGTGTGTGTGTGTGTGTGTGTGTGTGTGTGTGTGTGTATTTTTAATTTTTTTTACATGACGTCATTTTGTTGTTGGTTGTTGTTGTTTTTGTTGTTGTTTCAAAGCTTTAAATGGAAAACAAAAATCAGTTGTAAAGAAAAACAGCAACTTGTAATAACTAGTGCTGTCCCTCACTAACCTAAAAGTCCATTACTCAAATTTGAAAATTTCTCAACGTTTATTATCTGTAAAAAGCTAGCTTGTGGCCAAGCTTGATCCACATGATAAAGATGAGGGAAAAAAAAACACTTCCCAAAACCTACATGAAAATCTCACACATTTTCCTCGACAAAACAGACGAACCCAAAAACCCTTAGACCTACACCAAACAGAAAGAAAAAATCCACCGACACACACCGGAGAAAACAATGGGAAGAATGAGTAGAGAAGAGCATCTTGTTTGGTTGCTTTTGCAGGCAGGTAAAGCAGTTCCGATTTCTCTCCTATCCGACCTTTTGCCAGCGCTGTCAGTGGGGAGAAAGAGTGACGCTTTCGACACTCGCACGTGCACACGGTGTACGATATAGTGCAAAAGTAGGTCACGGTTCGTGACAGCTACTGAAGACATGCACAGACCTACCTCGTTGGCGGTGATCTATTGCGAGTTGCGAAGTTGTTTGGTCGAAAGTATTATGTAGTACTTTTTTTTTAGGTCGACAGTATGTGTAGTGCTTTAAAGAATGAACAATAGACTTGGTGGTACTATGCAATTAAGAGAGCTTACGGCAAGATTTAAAACGCAAAAGAGCTTACTCAGTTACTGCAAGCAAAAACACTGAAATGTGAGGGGGCAACGGGGGGTTTGTTAATGGAGTGGAGGCGCTTAGATGAGGGAGAAACAGAAAGGGCGACTTAGTACAAATTCGGCTGGGCTGAATATTGTACTACGTTGCAAGCCCCTGGAGCAAATTTTTGATTTGTGCTTTTGTGAACAAGAAACAATTGACAAGTGGCTCTTATCCCATCTCCCCCCTTTCCCCGTCGCGATATAACCTTCGTGGTTGAAAACGACATTAAACACCAAATAAAGAAAGAAAGGCTGGGCTGAAGGTGCCAACAACTAATTAATACAAAAAAGCTTATTAATTCTTTCTTTATTTGGTGTTTAACGTCGTTTTCAACCACGAAGGTTATATCGCGACGGGGAAAGGGGGGGGGGGGAGATGGGATAGAGCCACTTGTTAATTGTTTCTTGTTCACAAAAGCACTAATCAAAAAATTGCTCCAGGGGCTTGCAACGTAGTACAATATATGACCTTACTGGGAGAATGCAAGTTTCCAGTACAAAGGACTTAACATTTCTTACATACTGCTTGACTAAAATCTTGACAAACATTGACTATATTCTATACAAGAAACACTTAACGAGGGTAAAAGGAGAAACAGAATCCGTTAGTCGCCTCTTACGACATGCTGGGGAGCATCGGGTAAATTCTTCCCCCTAACCCGTGGGGGGTGAGCTTATTAATCATGAAATTATTGCAGCATACACTTTTAGACACAGCAACATAGTTATCTCAGTCTCTGACAAAACCCCGTACACCGGGAACTAACGACCGTGACGAAAGACTGGTAGACGACCCCCCACCAAAAACAAAAAAACACAACAACACAAAACACACACGAAAACGTCGTAGCTTTAAAGCCACACTCCTTCGCGAGTAAACAATTCGACTCATCATCTCAGATTTGGCCAGTTTGTTTTTACACTGGACAAGAACATATCTCCACTTGGAAATATACCAAAAGTCAACATCCTGAGTGGGACTCTTTTTTTTAATAATAGATTTTGTTTTCGAAACACTTGCGACATATGTGAAATTAGTTCCTTAACAAATTCACACTTTGCAAACAAAGCACCTAGGATGCTAATTAATTTTACGTGTGCAAGTGCAGAGATGTTCTTATCGCGTGCCTATCCATATCTGAGATGGTGAGCCGAATCGCGAAAGGACTGTGCCTTCAACAGCTAAACCTTCCAACAACTGCAGCGCCAAAGAACATGGGGCGCACCACACAGACAGAATAGACACAGACAAACGATGATGTCTGTTGGTTCAACACATGCAGCAGCCGTGTGCACACATGTTCTATCCATAAAGGTAGATACAGTTGCGCACTGGATACAGAGAGAATACATCGACAAGTAAAAGGAAAAGGAGAGAGGAAATGTGCGGGCTATGATACTGAAGGATACGGGGAAAACAGACATGCCCGTTTGTTGTAGCACGTGTCAAATGTTTTGAAGAATGAAATGTGTCAGTAAGGGGAGAGGGGAGTTGTTCTTGGCTTGCTTTCCTACTATACCCCGGTCCTACGCTTTCGTCAAAAATGTAGACAAAAGTTTCATTCAATTGAATCCCAACCCCATAACACCTTCTCCGTTTGTTCTTTTCCAGGAGAATTATTAAGTGTCGCAATTTAACTCAAACCATAAAACCAATTTCAACCAAGGTCTTAATTTCATAGGTTAGGACGACTTTCCCAGCCATGTCGACCTTAGTATTTAGATACCAAGTATTTCAGACCTACAAATCAACTCAACATTACAACCAAGAACACTTGAGTTTGCAGAAATTCCACAGTGCACAACAGCTTGACACATACGGTTTAAGTGTGGTACTGTTGACAAAGGTATCAATTCGCGAAGCCAAACGGGGCACAAATATTGGGGGTATGTATTAAAATGCTGGGTCCCCCGCGGCAGCTACAAAGACCCTCCATCACAAACAGCTGTACCCGCATGGCTGCAATGATGTCAGTCTGGCAAAGATAGTGTCCCAGCAGGTCTGCCATGGAACCGCCAAGACATTATTGTGAAAATAATGTACTGGCTTTTTTGTCCAAGGTAAATGTACTTGTCATTTTGTCAAAGAAGACAAGCGCAAAGGGAGACCTGGTGGTAGGGGTTGGGGAGGTTGAGGGTGGTGGTGGTGGTGGTGGGGGGGTATAGGGGGGAGGGGGGGTGCTGGGCGTTGGATGAGTGGTAGAAACGGGAGGATTGTTGGGGGACTGCCGAGGAAAGAAGGGTCCTACACATCGGGGTGAAATTGAATCAGCCAGAGCAAATGGTTCCACTGATTTCATTCACGTGTTTAAAAAAAAAGTGGTTGAGCACATGGCTCAAATCAAGAGTTGAAGTGAAACTGGGGATGGGGCTTTTTCTTGCCTAGAGAGAAAAAAAATCCGCCAAGTTTAAACGGACTTTCTAAGCTGATCGGTTTTAAATCAACATAATTGATGCTTTCTCAAAAAGGATCTAGAATCACTTACATTTGAGTGTGTTAAGAAAGATGCCTCTTGATTTGTGTGTTTGGAACAAGTGAACTTTTAACTATTTAAACATTAATAAAAAGAAATCATAAAAAAACGCACTCGGTGACCTCGTACATCAGACACGAAAGGAAAAAATAACCACAACAACAATACAGCTGGCAGGAAAAAAAGTAATTGAATAAGCAAAGCATACATACCTTAAAATAACACTGAGAGAGAAAAATATCCAAAAATGCATCTAAAGACAAACAGACACATTTCCAACTTCAAAAAACGGTTAACCAATCAGGCAAATCAGACAGTGTTTGTTCAGAATATACACATCGCAGCCTCTCCATGATGTAAGCGAGAAGTATTTACTTCCAAGATGTAAGCTACTAGATGTGTTTACTTCTGCCCATCTGCGAGATATGCTTTCGCCAAAACCGAACGACGGTCGGCAAATTACTCACCAAACGAAGACACATAATCTAGCTCTTTTGGAAGAAAAGGCTAAGTAGAAAAGTAGAAACGTCGATCAGCTTCTACTGTCCCCCTTTCCTCTCCCCACAATTCGTCCACCTTCATCTTGCCCCCCCCCCCCCCCTCGAACGTTTTCACATTTTCTAGTTCGTTGGAAGAAAAGGCTCAGAGTGTAAAAGGTCGACTAGCCTCCCAACCACCTCTGTCTTCCTCTTTGTCTAAATACTCCATCTTCGTCATGACCCTCCCAACCACCCCACCCACCCGCTCCCTCCAACCCCAAGTTACCGAGTTGGCTATTTACTTAATCGTAATTTCATTTTGCGTGTGTTTGTGCACCAATCGTTTTCTGGCATGATCGTTGGTAGGCCTATTTGTTCTCCAGGGAGAGCAAATTCCGGACAACAGTACATTTCCTACACCAGGTATTAAGAAAATACGCCAGGAAACCAAAGGGGGCCACATCTGGTAGGAATTGCGAAACGCATGAAAACGACTGTTTCCTTGTGTTTTATAAGCTTCTCTCTCTCTCTGTCTCTCTCTCTTTTTTGCCTCCATTCGTCGTTCTCTCTGTCCCTCTCCCTCACTCTCTCTGATAAACAGACATACATACATACATACATACATACATACATACATACATACATACATACATACATACATACATACATACATACATACATACATACATACATACATACACATACATACATACATACATACAAACAGACATACATACATACATACATACATACACATACATACATACATACATACATACATACATACATACATACATACATACATACATACATACATACATACATACATACATACATACATACATACAGAGAGACAGACAGTCAAACAGACAGTCAGACAGACAGTCAGACAGACAAGCAGGCAGACACAAATAAAGTTGGCAAATGTACAATCACAGACATGTTTCCCGCAGTGCACACAACTCTAAAGGGTCTAACCAAATGTCTCTTTACTTGATGTCATCAGCAAAACGCCAAAGTACACCAGCATCTAGCCATACTGTTTTTCTTTTAACACATTACGCTTTACACAAATAAAGCATGAAGTGCAAGTAAAAACAAATGCCATTAAGAGCGTCCTATCGTAAATAACAAGACTCGGAATTGGAAATCAACCAACTCAGTTCAGGCACAGAGAGAGGAAAAAGAACACTTGAAAAGGACTGAATCAACTTGGCATTGTCAAAAACGAAGGGTCCAAAACTGAAAAAAAGGCCACAGCGAACGAAGAAGAAGAAGAAAAGAAGAAGAAAGATCTAAACAGGATTTCACGAAATGCCAAACCAGTTTTTAAAAACAAAACTAGCTAGTGATAATGCTGGCAGGTTGGGGCACACACGAGGTGTAAATAATTTTCACCCATAGCTTCATACACCTACTTTTCCAAAGAAAGAAAGAAGAATAGACAGAAAGAGAAATGGAAACTAAGAAAGAAAGAAAATGAAGATGTATATGATTTACTTCACACTGTCAGAAAACACCGGCACGGTAAATAATGAAGATGGCAGAAGAGTTGTAAATCATACAGCAAATGGATGCAATCTGCTGTACACATTTTCGTCTCCACTGACAAAAGAATGGGCATTAATGGGAAATATAGGCCACGTATTTGCATGCAAATGGTAAGATATAAAACATATTAAGCGTTCGTACGCTACATTGATATCTGGCTACCTTTTCTGCGTGGCTTGGATGTCCCAGTTGATGGAATAAACATATAAAAGAAAGAAGAGTACAAGGTTCTATTAAAATATATTTAAAATTTACGAAAGTAGGGATATATATACAGCTTTGGTGCACACAAAAACGGGAGAAGTGTGTAGCAAATGAGAGAGAGAAAGAGAGAGAGAAAGAGAGAGAGAAAGAGAGAGAGTCATTGTGTGTGTGTGTGTGTGTGTGTGTGTGTGTGTGTGTGTGTATGTGTATGTGTGTGTGTGTGTGCGTGAGTGTGTGAAAGAGAGAGAGAGAGAGAGAGAGGGATGGAGAGAGAGAAAAAAAGAGAGAGAAAGAGTGAGAGAGAGAGAAAAAAAAGAGTGAGAGAGAGAGAAAAAGAGAGAGAGAGTGAGAGAGAGAGAGAGCCAGTGAGTGTGTGTGTGTGTGTGTGTGTGTGTGTGCGTGTGTATGTGAAAGAGAGAGAGAGAGAGAGAGAGAGAGAGAGAGAGAGAGAGAGAGAGAGAGAGAGAGAGAGAGAGAGAGAGGGGGGGGGGGGCATTCGTGTGAGCAAAACTAACACGCAGAAATAATGCAGCCACACCGCTAGGCACACCAGAGCATCATTCCCCAACAAATGTGCAAATCCCGCAACATTCCTTTGATAAATTGCACAACAAAAACATACACAGCACAATAAACGCTACAACGCAAAGCGCGAATGAACAAGCACTATTCTCCATCAGCACGTGAAAACCGCAAATCGGAAAACAATGACTGCGTGCTACAAGCCATGAAATGCACACAAGTAACTGACTGTCACACACTCGTTTTATAAATCGCTCGCACGCTGACGGGACAGTTAGCGGAAAATCAATTCCGCAGATTTCTTCTTTTTTAGGAGACTGAACAAAACATCGATAAACGGATATTCCTCGCTTTGGTGATCGGATACATAGATCGATGTGTGGAAGTGTTGTTTCAGCTGCAGTCGAGAATATCTAACATGGTTTGGGGAAATAATATGAATCCAAAAGAAACTACATGCATATTTGTTGTTGTTGAAAAGTTCCTATGCAAAATGTAAATATATGGATATCTTTACGTTATGCTGATATAATGACGCAAACGAAAGATGGCGAAGAAAGTTCACGGAAGAATAGCCACCACTTCAAACCAAAATTAAAATCGATAAATAAATAAACAAATGCTAGCATATCTCTCTCTCTCTCTCTCTCTCTCTCTCTCTCTCTCTCTCTCTCTCTCTCTCTCTCTCTCTCTCTCTCTCTCTCTGTCTGTCTCACTCTGTCTGTCTGTCTGTCTCTCTGTCTGTCTCTGTCTCTCTCTCGCTCGTCAAACCCTAAATGAAAGATTGAAAGAAAAAAAATCCGTTCAGCTCTCTGTTTATGTCTGTCTGTCTGTCCGTGTCCCTCTCAAAAAAATTACACCATCATTTTACGAACCTACAGATCAACGTCGTTCCTGCATGGTATCACTAAAGTCGTGTTTGTACTCAATATCATTATATGTAAACGTCTTTTAAATTACTGTATACAAGTACAAACGAAGCCTATAACTTCAGCTTTTAACCAACATTTACCACCAGAAACCTACTTTCAAGTGTATTAATCCCTGTCGATATACGTACCAATTTTCAGTCTGGTGACAAAAAAATATACTCTCTCGTACGGAGTACACAACTTGGACTGACAGGGTAGAAAACAGATCCGGGATAGCCACCCATCCCCACCCCGGGTACTTATTTTCACACATACAAAAAATGTCACGCCTTCTTGCATTTGTGGGTCGACAGGGTAGACTGCACACGGCGAGGGGGATTACACACTGGTGCAAGGCACAGACCCAGAGAGGACTTGCGCAGTAGGGGGTGAGGGGGGGGGAGGAAGGAGGAACACAGTTTTAGTATTTATCCATTTCTTTTTTCCCTTCCTGCGCAGCACGTCATAAACATTACGCAGCTACTTTTTTTTTTAAGAAGCCATCCCCCCCCTTTCCTCGCAAATAAAAACAAACGCCATCTGATTGACATCGAAATATTTCAAAACAAAACGGCAAAAACTGCGCTCTCTGTTGGGTTTTTGCTCGTTCTATGTCACAGATACGGACCAACGATGACAGACACACAGACAGACACAGACACAGACACATACAGACACACAGACACATACAGACACACAGACAGACACAGACACATACAGATACAGACACACAGAGACACAGACACACACACAGAGACACAGACACACACACAAGACAGACAGACAGACAGACAGACAGACAGACAGACAGACAGACAGACAGACAGACAGACAGACAGACAGACAGACACACACAGGGTAAAACAACAAAAGCCACTTGTCAACTCCCTTCTCATCCACTAAAACCGAAGATGAAAAAAGGAAAAAAAATAGCTTCCAGAAGTAAATCGTTGTGTTGTGGCAAAGTTTTTTGTTCCTATTCTTTCTTTCTTTTTTTCCGCCATCTTTCTTTCAACTTCTTTATAAAAAAAAATATATATAAAAAAAAACAGGCACAGTGACCTCCTCCGTGCACTGAAAATGTGCTAACTTTATTGCTATGATCAGATTTCTGCTGAAAGGCGAAACGGGAAACGTGGTATTTTAAAGGGGGAACTTGGAGGAAATGTACGGGTGCTAGAGAAACGCTAGAAAAGTAGAATTGCGATTGCTAGGTTGCTGAGGTTTCCCAGACTCACCGGATACACAAGCTTGATGATGTGTTATTGCTTTGGGCTATGTATGGCGGCAAAGTCAACCACAGACTGTCATCTTTGAGGTAATATTCCAAGCTACAGACTGTCATTTTCTCAGGAAAAATCTATGCTCGAACTCAAGAAAACCTGTGTTTTTTTTAGGGAGGGGGGGGGGGGGGTGCTAGTTATAAACTGTTTTGATGCTCCAAGTATTAGTCGGGCGGAAGCAAAACCCATTGTGTCAAAGCTATAGTTATTTTCACAATTTTCTCCTTCGCCGTCGGAAGCCTTGAAAGCGATTGTTGCATCTCATTCTTGCTTTTGTTTCCTGCATAACGAACATAATTCTTAGCTTCAGCAAATTCTGAGATACAAATACTCACACAAATTAGTATTTGAGTATGCGCCTGCATGTTCCTCTTGTTCGCCATACAGTCGACATGCAACGCATACTCTAAGCTAATGGGAAAGACAAGGTTCCAAATATTAGAGTACAGACAACAAACCAATTTCTAACTTGGTGTTTGAAATGATCGCGAACCTATGAAGCACATTGATGAATTCAGACAGTCCACTGCATGTGAATTTATTTGTTTACTTCACACACACACACAAACCTGCAAGGTATGACATCCACGGCATACAATCGTGACGAGAAGTAGCACATGTAAGTAAGTTTCAATAGAATATATAAATAAGGTAAATAGATCACCTTCTAACACCTGCTGCCACCTCACATTCATCATTCTCCCCAGAGTAAGGTATACCGTGAAACCCCCCTTTGAAGACACCCCCCCCCCCCCGATTGCACCCTCCCCCCCCCCCCATACAGACCATATTATCTAATAAGACTAAAAAACAACCTGAGAATTATTGCAAGATTTTATATTTTGATGTCTGCTTGAAGAGGAAAGTTAGCTCTTAAACATATCAATGATCTAGGAAAATCTAGTGCTTATTTTATGAGATAAAATTAAATAAAGCATTATTCATCCCACATTTTTATTCATTCTGACACCATCCGACGGCCATAGCAGAAAGCACCGCGAGGTGTCTGTCAACGCCTTATCAGTGGCATCCGGGTCAGACTGCTTGCGCTGGAATGCCGGTCACAGTTGAGCCTGTGGTAATTGATACTAGAACCTGTTATGCTTTTCTTTGTTTAATCGCTTGGTTTGCACGTCTTTTTGAGGGATAAGAGAAACTACCACTCAGTGGATGTCGAAGTTCCAAAGTCATAAACACTTGTGAAATTTTTGTTCATCTTTTGAGGAATAAATTAGACAGGTTTACTTGTATTTAAAAGCCATCTTCCATCTCCCGAAGTATGGTTCCCCGTAATAGTTTGTGTTGGATTTAATCAGAGATGTGTGTGTGTGTGTGTGTGTGTGTGTGCGTGCGTGTGTGTGTGTGTGTGTGTGTGTGTGTGTGTGTGTGTGTGTGTGTGTGTGTGTGTGTGTGTGTGTGTGTGCAGTGTTTTACACAGAGAGAGAGAGAGAGAGAGAGAGAGAGAGAGAGAGAGAGAGAGAGAGAGAGAGAGAGAGAGAGAGAGAGAGACAAAGAGAGAGAGAGAGAAACACACACACACACACACACACACACACACACACACACACACACACACACACACACACACACACACACACACACACACACACACACACACAGAGTGATTTCCAAACACAATAAGGATTTATAGACCTACCTAACTCTTACACCGTCGAATTTGAAATGCATGCCTCATCAAAAAGAGAATTCAATTTAAAGGAGAAAGAAGAGCATTTAGAAGCTTGGACACCGTCTTTTCTTAATTTTTCACTGTCTATGGACTTTATGGTGATGTAGCATCAACATATATTTACAGAATGATATGGTGTAATACTCACCTGATTCATCCCAATTGAAACTTGTAAAACTAAAATATATATATTGAAAAGAATTGAAGAATATTACCGGATGACACAGGTTGTATTTGCACGAAACTTATTAGCAACACATGTACATGAGTGCTGCCAGGGAGGCACAGAATGAGAAAATCACCAAAATCACGGACTGCTTCTTGGAGGGGATATATATCTTTTTGGTGAGTCCCCAGACCTAAAGTGTGTTAAACACACAACAAACACATATAGCCACACCCTTGGTTCCTGACTCCTGTTCCATCACTCACAAGGCCTGTGAGATAGGTATCGTCATTCTGGCGAAAATGTATGACCAGATAATGTCTTATTCAAACGTTCAGACCAAGCTATTGCTGTTGCCACAGAACCCAACAACTCTGTAAAGATTGATTGAGATGGTGTTACTGAGGACCCACAGTTGCATTATTGACGCCTTGTTCTAGGGATGGGGGAGGGAGTCAGTTGAAATTAGACGCTAAAGACCAAAGACCAGCAAACAAGTCCCATCTTGCAGAAGAAATATGAAAAACTACCAAAGCTGACATGCCGTAGAGACAGTCATGTGGTATTGAAGTCTAAATACAGTCTGGACGGAGAGACTCTTCTGCAGCGGATACCTTGGCCTCGATGTGCAACATTTGCTGCAATCTTACGATATTCCTTCTAGTTTGTTTAACACAGGTTCCAGCACGTAACCGTGGTTTTCGATGGATACAAGCCCGGACCATCTACCAGGGACGTCACCCATAACCGTCGAGTTAAGGAAAGGTGTTGCCTTTCAAGTTGGAAATGACGATGTAGGTGAAAAAAGGATGTGCTTCTTGCCAACAACGAGAACAGGCAGCGATTCCTTTATCTACTGTCTGTTGCCCTTACGGTAAACTTGTGTAGGACGGTGCGTGCTGACGGAGATCCGCACTGCATGATAGCTGCTCAGGCTCTGGAGAGTTCAAAGACACATGTCACTGTTGTTGTAGGAGAAGGCACAGACTAACTGGATGTCCCCTGGCACCTAGGACAACCATCATGAAATCTTTCTTGAACCAAGCCACATAATAAGTGCCAAGGCATTCAAATGTGATGAATGTCAGGCAGACCAGGAGATTTCTTGGCAGAGCACGCCAAGTATTATCAGCCATCCATGCGATCAGTGGCTGCGACACAGCGCCAAGGCCGTTTGGAACGGGCAAGCGACCTTCAGATACCACAAGAACTGAGGAATCTGGCTACCCCGTTCCTACCAGAGCGCAGACCAAGCAACATCACTAAAGCCGGAGAGAAGATACTTGCTGCGTTATATGATCAGACAGTTGCTCACTTGAGGTACAAGATGTTCTGCACGAAAGTTGCAAGGGGGAGTTCCTGTTTATCATTGCACTGTCGTCCTCCACTCCCGGTTGCAGTCAATTACCACAGTCGTCGTGTATATCTCCAAGTGCAAGACTGGACATGAACCTCACGATTGTGACTGAAAGACAGCTGGAAGACCCTGTCCTGCCGATCTTTCCTCACCCAGCCCCTTCCAAGCTGCTGTCAGTCACGGCGAATCTCAAGAGTGACCCAAAGCGCTATAGTTGTAAAAAGCATGGTTTGGGTTGCTCTTTTGTTTGTGGTGAATGCCATGGGCTTGAACTTTCTAACGCTTATGACATGTGTACAGACGAGAATGACATAAACGATTTAAAGGGATACAAGGACCAGGATGTGCTTTATGTTTTGTCAGGCTATAAGAAATGTGGCAAAATATTTTGAGTATCTTGAGCAGAAAAAAATCAAGTTCAGAATTATACACACAGCAATCATAATATGTGTGCATTGCATTATTGTTCACAACAGAAACATCAAACAGTGGTCTTATAGAAAATTGCAAGTCTCCAGGTGTACTTGTGTTTTGTGGAGACACGGACAACTCTCATAGATCGTTTCTAACCAACTCCGCTAACTGTTTCACCAACACATTATGTATGACCCGGCCATTCTGCCTGTCCCTTCAATTCTAATTTAAAAAGAAACTAGAAACTGTACTAATCAAAACATCCTATAGCCTAAACAACTTACATCAGGACAAAAAGAACTATGTGTATTCGTATTTGCCTTTGCACACAGTCACGTCGTATTGTGGAAGCTGTGATTTTGATACATCCTTCACACTTACGACTAAACTGTGTACACAGAGTTGTTTACTTTAACTTGGCAGACAAAATATCATTACTACTATCATTTCAACGCGTTCTTGGATACGAACCCGAAAACACTCATAAAAACATGGATTTTGCGGCCCGCAAAGAGCACACAAGGTTAGATGTTTGGGAGGAGACGCCAGTTTGACCTTGACCTGACCTTCTTTTGAAATGATTACTTATATTTACCTATATCATTATTACTATCATGTGAAAGCATTCTCGATGATAAACCCGAAAACATCCTTCAAAAACATGGATTTCGTGGCCTTTCAAAAATCACAAAAGGTTGGATATGTTCGTGACAAAAGGTAAGCTGGACATGACCTACTTTTGAAACGCTACCTTGCATTTTCTTATATCATTATTACCTATTATTCTATCAAAGCATTCTACAAAATAAATCCGAAAACATACTCGAAAAACATGGATTTCTTTGCCTACAAAGAGCGAATAAGGCTGGATGTTCGGGAGAAAAGGTAAGCTTGACCTTGACCTGACCTAGTTTTGAAACGGAGACTTATACGTTCCTAGATCTTTTTTATATTATAGCGGTAACATAGAGCTATCAAAACAACTTTACAAAGCAAATCTTGCAATTATTCTCTGGTTCCTATGGTTATAGTCGTAGGATAGCTGCTCTATTGACATTTTTCAGATTTTCTGTCGATAAGGTCTGTAAATTTACCTCCATTTTCAGATTCCCTCCTATTAAAAAGCTGGTTTTTTGTTACATTAAAGGTGGTCTGTAAAGGGGGGGGGGGGGGGTCCTCCGTAGCACTGTCCATATTTTGCTCCGCATCACTATAAAGAATAGCGTACATCAGGCATGGACCTATAGACATAGACGGTAGGCTGGTTGAAAAGGAACATAAACACTTCAAGGCGAACGAAACAGCGGGAGACGCCTTTACCAGTCCTTTCACAAGCCACTGGAAGTAATTCGCAAACTCTGTAGACTTCGCAAGGAGTTTGTATCTACCGTCAGGCAGGTTTAAGCTTCCCTACGCACTTCAAAATTCAACTTTAACACCCAGAAACAGACATGGATTGATTGTATAGTGAAACAAATAGATCTTTGGCGAAACAAACATATTTTGTCAAACAAATCCATGTAAACAAAGGGAAATTAGATGAGTTACGAGCATAATATAATGCATCGACAAATAACAGCATAAATGTGCAAGTCCAGCAACATTCCTTCAATAAATTGCACAACAAAATCACACACAGCACAATAAACGCTACATCGCAAACCGCGTCTTCGTGTGCACGTTGAATAGCGGCGTTCTTTAAAAAAAATCCCCACAGAAAAAAATACATTTTCAGGACACGCACTCAGAAACGCACGCACACAGACAGACAAACACACAGAAACACACAGTCACAGACACACAACACTCAACACACACACGCACCACACACAAACATCCCCCCACACACACACAAACACCCCCCCACCTCCCACACACGCAACCCCAATTAAACCTCTCCAAGCCAAAATGAAAAATACAGCGCGGATCGAGAGACAGGTCGGAGCACTCAAACGGACCCTGGGGTAACAATTTATGGGTGGAGGACATTCTTACCCGCCACTCGAAGCCAGTGCTCTACCTATATACACACAACTCGAGGAGGGCGATAGGGAGATGCATCCTCAATGATACACACAGCCAGGCCCTAAAATGAGCCTAAATTTGCCTGTAACGAGGCCTCCCTATGGTTTGGGGGTAGCTTTTATTAGTTGTCGCAAAGACACGGACATATTTACCGACACTATAGAACTAGTTAAAAGGCTAAGACACCGTACACAATCAGAAACGCAAATCCCAGACTGCCGGGCAGAAAGACAGACCAACAGACGGGTTTGCAGGCAGACAGACAAACGGACATGTTTAGACAGACAATGACAAACAGTTACGCAAGCACACCCACATTCAATAGAACCACGGGACACCGCATTCATTCCTTTGTTTATTAACAGTGTGTCAATATATCTATTTCAAAAAAAGAACACCAACCAGAAATGGCAGGGATTTAGGGCGATATCATCATGTCATCTAGAGGAAAAAGGCCGACTAACTCTTCCACTTGTGCCACTACACTACCGGTATTGGGATCTTCATTGAATAGTATACGCCCATCAGATTCACAATCAACTTAGTTGTTTCTAATTTCACTATATGTCGATAACAAAACCTGAGACAGTCAGAAATTGTTACGGCAGTGTGTCTGGGTAAAATGTGCTGACAAACAAACAAACAAACAAAGATACTTTCATATTAACACAAAAAGTACAATCGTAAAGTTACATAATTTACAATTTGTCGTTCATCTTCGGTGAGAAAGCTTACACACAGAACACTCCACAACAGTCACTCCATTTCGCACCAGAGCACAACAAAATCATACCCATCCGTAGTTCCAAAACAGCGTGTGCACGGTACAAATCCACAAACAGACCACTTCCAGCCTCAGTAATCTCGCCATCTTGGCAAGCAGGCAGCACGAGACTCACACGAAGACCACGACCATATGCAGATCAATCCGTTTGGGGACAAAGCAATTTGCCGACCGTGCCCCCCTTGAGACTGGGAGTCGCTGCGTTTAACCGTCAGACAGAGGGACAAGGGCGGAACTTGGATAGATGTGAATGAAATATGGGCAGCGAGCATTTGAGGTTATCTCCTTCCATTCAAGACGCCGTGTGCGGGTATTCAGCCTCAATCAAGGCTGGATTGTAAGGTTTTACGAGGACACAGACCCCTATGGGCGTCATAGTGTGCATTGCGGCAAAGACGTAGACGTGTCCTTGGTTTCTGAGTGAAGCTGCGTCTTTTGAGGACAAATTATACACGTTTATCTGCTATATTTGTTTTTAATGTATCAAGCTTGAGTCTTATCAGTGATGATGTCCATATTTTGCTGAACTATTCCACAGCAAACGAATATATCTAAAGGGATATGCAGACAGCATGTGAACCCTTGCAAGGTAAGGCGCTCTTTTAACGCAACGCTACACGGTTCCTTTCCCCCGTATATGTAGAGGTTACATGCCGAGTCTCAGTGATTATCAAAAATAATGGTCGAAGTTAGCGGATCATGAAAAATGCGAGCTTCAGCGAGCTTTTTCATGACCGCGAACTGAGACCATTATTTTTGATAATCACTGAGACGAGGTATGTAACCTCTTTATTCCTCCTTTCTTCAGTTATTCAAAGAAAAGAGGAGTTTTTGTGCGAAAGTTTGATCGAATCATATTCACCCAACCAGTCTACCTGCGCAGGCGATCGATTAATGCGCGGTTGTATAGTTCCGTGCAAATCATTACCCAATATTGACGGACTGTGTGATGATATCTTCTGCTATGGTCTGTTGAGACAGTGATATCAAAATCGAGACCGGAGGTCGAGATTTTCATATCACTGTCGAAACAGACTAATACCAGAAGATATCATCACACAGTCAGTCAATCTGCTATCTATATCTATATACGGCTTGTGTCTGTCTGTCTGTCTGTCTGTGTGTTCACGATTCACGGCCAAAGTTCTTGATGGATCTGCTTCAAATTTGGTGGGCATATTCAGGTAGACCCCGGACACAATCGTGGAAAATTTTGAACACGTGCGTGCTCTCAGCGCGCAGCGCTGAACCGATTTTGGTTTTTCTGTACATCCATTCCCAGTAACTCTTCCTTATCTTCTCCAGTGTTTTGCGCGTTTATCTCCCTTCCTTCGTACGGTGCGCCGGCGAAGCCGTCGTCGGGTCCCGGGCGAAGCCGGGTATTCGGCTCTACTTCTTCCCGGCGGAGCCGTACCCGGCGAAGCGGGTATTCATCTAGTGTTAGATATATTGCTAATTCTCTGGACATTTTGTATTTACTGTAAAGAAATTACAAAAGTATTTGTCTCAGTTTTGGCTGTTCCATATCCCTCCCTCTGATTATTATTTCTCCTTTGTTCACTCTTTTCTTGTCATTTTCAGTATTTTAAAATGTCTTTCCTTTCAAAAAGTCTTTAGTCACTTGCTCAACTAAATTCTGGGATAATTACATTTTCATGTATATTTGTTTGTTTTTAAATTTAGGTGTTTTTGTTTTTGAAGTGGGGAAGCAATAAAGAGGTCGTCGATATAAAAACTGATATCGACGGAAATGTCGTCGATATCACTTTTGCACTGAGCTCAGTTTTGCCCAATTGACCAATGGAAATCCACGTAACATATGAAATAGCAATATTCAATTCTGTTAACACTTCTTGTCAGTTTCCATGTTTTGAACTAAAATCAAGTACACAGTTATGTTGTCATTCTGCTGTGGCGGTAAAGGCAGATAGTGTGTGTTCTGTTCATGTTTTGGTATCGCTCAGGAAGTGTTCTTTCGTCGAATGTGACTAGCAGATGAAGTTTTACACCCGTGTTCCAACGTTAAAAACTGTATGAAGTTCAGTTTTCTGGGGCAAAATAGTGTATGAAACCGCTGCATATTCTTTAAGTTGATTAAATGTTTGCAATTGATTGCGTGTGATCTGTTTATAAAATGAAATATTGTTGAAAACTGACCGTCGGATTGCAGTCTTGTCGATGCAGCCGAAATCTGGAAGGGGAACTACTCGTGTCGCTAGACAAAATATGAGAGTTACTTTTCCTTGGAATCTTGCTAGCGATAAACGATTGTGCACGGCAGATCTGAATTCAGAAAACAACAAAACTCATGGATTTTATATTGAGATTCATGTGTTCAAGCCTGTAGTTGCTGGTTTAAATGAGGTATGGTTGTATTGTTTGCTCCAGAAATGTATATTTTGTACATTAGCTAGAGTGTTCTGAACTTTTGAGTCGCAAAAAGTAGATCCACAATGTGTACAGTCTCTACCCATGAGCTATTGAGGATTCAGGCCCGTTGTTGGGTAAGTGATTTTGGTTGTTGGGTAAGTTACCGAAAAATAACTAGCCCTACAAGTTTACAGAGAGAAAGAAGCAGAGGGGGGAATAAAACACAGTAATTGGCATCTACAAGTGACCCTTCGGAATGGTCGTTTACACAACGTGTCAGCACGGAAGTCGAACAACTACTGTCTACAAGAGTCAAACAAATGCGCACTGTTTGACTCAAGATTGTACACTGGTCGACGGTTGATGCCAAACCGCAACAGAATATTAGTAAGTGCATGCACCAAAAACACTGACCAAGGCATACTATTTTAATAATTGGAAGCATAACGCACTGCATGCACAATTCTAGTATAGAGTAAGCCGTACTGGAAGAATTTGTACTTTAACTTTAAGGTATTGTATACGCCATGCTCGCCCGGCCAAACGTAAAAGGTCTTTCCTTTCAAAAGAGATGGACTGAAATAAAATGTATATATTATACCCCGCTGCAAATAAAAAGAATGTTTCGATCGTTAGGCAGTGCCTCATTATCTGCAGTTTTCTCTGATACAGGGAAGAAAAATCCCTCGTCAAGGTAGATATAGATATTTATCTCATCGTCAAAAGCAATGCCTTTCTTCCTTTGTGCAAATGCTTATAAGCAGCAACATCTTACTACAGTTGAATACTGCCCTACCTTCTCAAGTATCGACTACTACACTATTTGTATCTATCGTTAAAATCTACCTCACTTTATGTACAGTCATTAGCTGCCCTCCCTTACGAAAGTATATGTAGACCGCATATTACTGTACCAGTTTTCAACGGATAGCGTATCACCGTACGAATTCCCACAGGAATAAAAGACAGCAAGGACCACAGCCACTGAGTTATATACTCCAATGCTATTTATATCAACCTTCACCGTGCTTCCTGGGTCGTGGACGCCGCAGAGCCTCATAAAAGTGTCTGTATCTCTAAAACTATTGGGAGTTTTTGATTGAGACTTCAAGTATAATCCTCAAACACCATAGAACCTTCATATCGACCAATTTTTAAAGGATTACCTTTGTAAACAAACAAATAAACAATGACGTCATTTGAACTACACAGTCCCGATGTTGTGGGTCGTGGAAAACCCATATATAGAGTTAAAGAAGGCCGTTTACGGTGTTTATCCCTATTCGGATGGCGTGGGTCGTGTACGACCCATACTCTGCAAAGAGGCAGTAAAGAGTTTATCCCTATTCGGATGGCGTGGGTCGTGTACGACCCATACTCTGCAAATAGGCAGTAAAGAGTTTTATTCCTATTCGGATAGCGTGGGTCGTGTACGACCCATACTTTTTACGTTGAATCCTATTTTAGAAAGTATGGGTCGTGCACGACCAATATCACCCGGACTGTGTAGTCCAAGGCGTGATCCGGTGAAGGTGAGTGGCCGCAGCATGATGGTAGAAAAAAGGTTAATCGCCAATAAGAGGATCGGAGGTTTCTGACCAGAGAAGAATCAGCAATGTGCGCTAAACGGAAATCCAAAGTGCTGAGCTGAAGTATCTCAGATTTCCCTAAAATATATCGTGTTGCATTTTTGCATTGGGGGGAAAGATGATGATGATGATGGAACTTTATTTTTCAAGAGACAGTAAGAGACAGAGAGTGGGCAGTCTATCCGTGTGTGTGAAAAGTGGATTCGTGTCGATGTCCGATGACTGTTAGAGGTCTACTAGGTACGCGTGAAAACGGATATCCCGCAGAGTATGCAGAAAAAGCATATAATAGATTCCGAGTTCGCTGAAACAGATAAGTTCGTATTTATGTATTCGGGGTAAATGACGTCGAGTTTCAGGGTTACAAACGTTCTCGTCATACGTCTTCTTCTTCTTGTCGTTCGCCTAGGATACACTTGAGTCCAGCTCTGGTTATGAAGCTGGTGGTCTTATGTAGAGCCTCCACAGGTCATACGTCATACGTTATATTCGTCCGCCAAATCAGATATGATATTGCTTCTAAGAGCACGCTTATAAGCTTATCTTGTTGTGCTCCATTTATTTAATTTGTTGTATGCGGAATTGTTTATTGTAATTATCTGTTTAAACCAAAGACAGACCTGATATGAACACGATTCATGAGTGCTGGGTGAATGGATAGACGCAGGGATGGACTACTTGACAACCAGTTGGTTGATTGGCTCACACGTATGTGGATGTTCTAACAGGATGTTTCCTCAAAACACGTCAAAATGTGTACAATGATTGATTAAAATGTGCTCATGTGCCTTGCACGCATTTGACGGTATCTTTAATTTTCTGACGTTGAGGGATGAGGGAATGTGGCGGAATAGAAACAAAATTAATAATACAAGGACGGCGACTTAACACTTTCCACATAAAGCTTCTCCCTTACCGTGTAAACAATCATGAACACCACTACAGACCTGTCAAGGCACTTACATAAATCAGAGCCATATCCTTCAGATCATGCACACACCAAAATCAAACATCCTGGTGGCGTTGGAATTCTTACCTGCATCAAATGTAAACAACGAAGTGACTGTGGTAAGATGAACAAAGTTAAAAAACAAAGGAATACGAGACAAGACGGTACGAATTTTCGCTTATGTACTGCATCAAACATGCATCAAATGTTGCAGACTGATCATTAGATAATCCAAATAATTATGAGTATAAGGATGACGTGCACTTTCATTTGATAGTTCATATTCTCTCGTTTTTCATATCTAAAAAATTCGTCTGTCGTTGCATCTTCATCATTACGCAGTGAACAGACAACACACCCACGCATGCACACACGCGCACGCACGCATGCACACGCGTACGCACCTACGCACGCAGACAAACAGACACACAAACACACACACACACACACACCAACAGTAATACACGCACTATTCCATTTTCAAGACGTTGCACAAAGGATCATCTTCGTTCGAGAAGACATCAACTTAACTCCTTCAGGGCTAAGCTGTGGGCACTTTAGCAACGACGGCAGACGGAGACAGATAGATTGGAAGGGGGTGGGAGGGGGGGGGTGGGGGAGGGAGGGGGAGGTTAGGAGATGAGAGGATCAAAGAAGGTGTGAGAGGCAGATAAGGCAATCTTTTATCTGCTGCCTCAGCCGGCCTAGATGTCTAATAGCTCATCGATTTTGCTCTCTCTCTCTCTCTCTCTCTCTCTCTCTCTCTCTCTCTCTCTCTCTCTCTCTCTCTCTCTCTCTCTCTCTCTCTCTCTCTCTCTCTCTCTCTCTCTCTCTCTCTCTCTCTCTCTCTCTCTCTCTCTCTCTCTCTCTCTCTCTCTCTCTCTCTCTCTCTCTCTCTCTCTCTCTCTCTCTCTCTCTCTCTCTCTCTATCGCCGTACACCAAGAGATTCATTCTCCGTCTCTACTCAGCACTCTTCTCTCTCTTTTCCTATACTACTCGCCTCTGGTTTCATGGTAGATTACACACTAGAAGCCCGGTGACGCTATGCAGATGCCTGAATATCGAGGGAATATCGTAATGCATGCTGGAGAAAGTTTGACTTAAGTATAAGGATAACGTATGCACTTTCGTTTTTACATTTAGTCAAGTTTTGACTAAATGTTTTAACATAGAGGGGGAATCGAGATGAGGGTCGTGGTGTATGTGTGTGTGTGTGCGTGTGTGTGTGTGTGTGTGTGTGTGTGTGTGTGTGTGTGTATAGAGCGATTCAGAGTAAACTACTGGACCGATCTTTATGAAATTTTACATGAGAGTTCCTGGGTATGATATTCCCAGACGGTTTTTTTCCATTTTTTCGATAAATGTCTTTGATGACGTCATATCCGGCTTTTTGTAAAAGTTGAGGCGGCACTGTCACACCCTCATTTTTCAATCAAATTGATTGAAATTTTTGTAAAGCAATTTTCGACGAAGGCCGGACTTTGGTATTGCATTTCAGCTTGGTGGCTTAAAAATTAATTAATGACTTTGGTCATTAAAAATCTGAAAATTGTAATTAAAATTTTGTTTTCATAAAACGATCCAAATTTACGTTAATCTTATTCTTCATTATTTTCTGATTCCAAAAACATATAAATATGTTATATTTTGATTAAGAACAAGCTCTGAAAATTAAAAATATAAAAATTATGATCAAAATTAAATTTCCGAAATCGATTTAAAAACAATGTCATCTTATTCCTTGTCGGTTCCTGATTCCAAAAACATATAGATATGATATGTTTGGATATAAAACACGCTCAGAAAGTTAAAACGAAGAGAGATACAGAAAAGCGTGCTATGCAGCACAGCGAAACCACTACCGCGCTAAACAGGCTCGTCAGTTTCACTGCGTTTTGCACGAGCGGCGGATTACGGTCATTGTGAAAAAATACAGTGCGTTCAGTTTCATTCTGTGAGTTCAACAGCTTGACTAAATGTAGTAATTTCGCCTTACGCGACTTTTCTTCACATTGTTATCTTTTCACGTTCTTTCTGTAGATGCAGTCGAACAGGCAAAAATCTAACTTTCTGAATTTTGAAGCTGTTTAATAGTTTGAACGGTAGATTTTATTTAGGAACAAACACTTCATTTAGGAACAAACACTTCATTTAGAATTATAATGTAGGTTTGTAACAGCTCACTGCTGAATCAACTTTAAAAAACAATATTTTGATATCGAATGAATTAAATACTTGGTATCCTGCTAAATGCTGTAATATGAAATATTAAAGAAAAAACATAGTCGTAGCTCTTCCCTTGGTTTGTTTGTCAACTGAAAACTCACCCACTGTCTTTCTCTGTGTCTCCGACAAACACACACATCTATACCGTTCTGTTGGGTTTGTCACAATTATCTCTGATGATCAAACAAACAAATAAACAAACAAACAAAAGTAGGAAAAAAAGTCACAGAAAACACAAGGGCATAGCTCCCCCCATGGTTTGTTTGTCAACTGAAAACTCACCCTCTGTCTTTCTATGTGTCTCCAAAAATACACACACATCTTTTTCGTTCTGTCGGGTTGACACAATATTATTATCTCTGAAGATCAAACAAACAAATAAACAAACAAAAGTAGAAAAAAAAGTCAAAGAAAACACAAAGGCCTAGCTCCCCCCATGGTTTGTTTGCCCATTGAAAACTCCCCTCTCCTGTGTCTCCTTCACACAGACCTCTCCTGTTCTGCCTCTCCTGTCGGACTAACGCAATTATCTCTGATTATCAAACACTCGACATTTCCCCTTTCGTCCCTTTTCTTGTCACCCGGCGCTGGGGACAGACAGTGCCAGCGTGTGAACGGCGATCGATAACGTGTCAACAGACTGTGCGGCGGGCAAGAAAAGGTGTCAAAAGTCGCTCTATAACTCAACTGTCTTGAGCATTGCACGTGAAGCGCGTCTATCGCTGAATTGAGGTTAAGGTGGCTATAAACGGACTGCTGAATTGAGTTTTGAAACAAACCCATTGCATTAGTTCTGTGTTAACGAATTCATTTGCTAACGATTAGCTACATTTCGTTTTTAATATGCATTCACCTATGTTGAGACTTCATTAAAAATAACATACTGGTTTTAACCTACATAACTTGAACAATTAAATAAAAGAAAATTACCAAAATTGAATTGATGATTAATTGAATTAGCTCATGCCTTCTTAAAGAAAACACGTTCTAACAGTCAACCTACACACTCTTTGAACGATCAGCATTTTATATACCCACTTCCTCAAAATTAATGCTCATGTACTTTAAGTCGTTTGCCAGAACACGACACAGGCATGCCGATATGGACATAAGGCGCAAATTTACAAAAAAATCTTTAAAAAAGGGCACTAAGACTATTGCATACATGTATCTAACCATTTTGAGATCTTCAGTGAATTTCTTCTTTATATTCACCTTAAACTTGGCTTCAATGTTACACTACTGTGCGGGTTCGGGGCGGGGAGAGGGTTTGGTTGGGTGTTGTTGCAGACTACAAGAAAACAACGGGAGGAGTCAAATTTCTTTCTTTAGACGCAACGAGGAAAAATCGATGACACCGAAGGGGTAATTTTCGCGCGTCTGTTTCCGCTACCGGAAACTGTCTTTCTTTGGATGTTTGAATTGAAGCTGCTTAGAAGTCTTGAAAGCCATTTCTATAGGGGAAATAAGTGTAGAATATAGAAGTAATTAGAAGAAGAAGCAATGATATATATAAAATCAATGACATAATGATTGCAGAAAACGTTTGAGTGTGTGTGTGTGTGTGTGTGTGTGTGTGTGTGTGTGTGTGTGTGTGTGTGTCTGACTGTCTCTCTGTCTGTGTCTGTGTGTGCGTCGTCCTGTGTCTAATATATACGTCTGGCAAAAGGTCATACTCTGGCTAGCTGTGTTTGTCTATTATGTTTGCTCCCCCCACCCCCTCCGCCCCTCCACTCCCAATGTGTGTGTTTGTGTATGATACGTCCTCGTATACATTACTAAATAGGTTTCATGAATCCCAACCTCATCTCATGTCAACTTGAACGACCATCCAACAAGAAGGTCTAACCCAAAGAGTGTATCCCTACGGACTTTATACACTCTTTGGTCTAACCCTTGCCGATTTAGATCATGACTAAACCGACTACCTTCACCATCCTTATCACACCCCCCCCTACCCGTCCATCCTCCCAACGCTCCATAACGCGGAGGAAACGGTCAAGCCTGTAATCAGCCCAGACGGAATCTCTAATCAGCCTACGTGGATTCTCTACGGCTCTTCACAATAACAACTTCACTGACCGTGACCGGTGGCATCGTGTACAGCCTGTGATCAAAGCCTCGGGTAAATGTAACAATTCCGCTGGACCTTCCACCGCTACTACAACGGCTGTAAATGTAATCCGCACATTCTTCCTTTGAAACCAGTACCTGTGTAACAATAACAATAACAATAACAGCACTTTATTGTCCTTTAAAATATTACATAAAAATGGAAATTTTTCTTCGGCACACCCTGCCTGCCTGTAAACGATTATAACAACAATTGTATAGGACGACACACATAAAACATAAAACATAAAAGGGATACAATCAAATATGATATTGCACTATGTAAATTTACCCTCTCATATCACAGGAGTTGGGTTTCACAGCCGAGTAATCACATTACAAATATTTCCCACACACCTTCACATATACACATTGTTTTTTGTTTTTTGTTGGCTGAGCCTTACCTCTCCCGCCTGTCGGACTCTACCTGTACATGTATGTACTTGTGAAGCCGATGCTATTTCTTCAGATAGCCATCTTGGCTCGTGATGGCTTGGTGGAAGTTCGAAGAGAGACGGTTGAAGGGTCGGCTTTAGAGAAGTGTTGAATAGTGACTTATCATCCTGTCGTCATCTTAGGGAAAATTGAGAGAGAGAGAGAGAGAGAGAGAGAGAGAGAGAGCTAGAGAGAGAGAGAGAGAGAGAGAGAGAGAGAGAGAGAGAGAGAGAGAGAGAGAGAGAGAGAGAGAGAGAGAGAGAGAGAGAGAGACTCAGTAAAGGGAGGGGATACACACGATAATAAAACTAAAAGACAAACAACGGTAAGAAACAAGTCGCGTAAGGCGAAATTACTACATTTAGTCAAGCTGTGGAACTCACAGAATGAAACTGAACGCACTGCATTTTTTCACAATGACCGTAGTCCGCCACTAGTGCAAAAGGCAGTGAAAGTGACGAGCCTGTTCAGCGCGGTAGCGGTTGCGCTGTGCTGCATAGCACGCTTTAATACTGTACCTCTCTTCGTTTTAACTTTCTGAGCGTGTTTTTAATCCAAACATATCATATCTATATGTTTTTGGAATCAGGAACCGACAAGGAATAAGATGAAATTGTTTTTAAAACGATTTCGGAAATTTAATTTTAATCATAATTTTTATATTTTTAATTTTCAGATCTTGTTTTTAATCCGAATATAACATATTTGTATGTTTTTGGTATCAGAACATGATGAAGAATAAAATAAAAGTAATTTTGGATCGTTTTATAAAAAAATAATTATAATTACAATTTTCAGATTTTTAATGACCAAAGTCATTAATTAATTGTTAAGCCTCCATGCTGAAATGCAATACCGAAGTCCGGCCTTCGTCAAAGATTGCTTGGCCAAAATTTCAATCAATTTGATTTAAAGATGAAGG
>NC_090254.1:26101301-26111301 GCF_037325665.1 Littorina saxatilis
GACTCAGACAAACAGTCAAAGACAAGCAGACAAGCAGACAGACTGACTCGTATAGTGACCGAGATATAAGCTGATGGTAGGGCAATTAGACAGACCGACATGCAGGCAGGCAAGGCAGGCAAACACCTCGGAGTGCAGACGGACAGTACTACAGACGTAAAGACCACACAGTTAAACCAATAAATATTTACGAGGTGAAGAAAGTCAACAAAAATCGATAATAAACACTGCGTCAGTCCTGTTTCTCCCTACACTCTCTTTACAAACAAAGCCCGCACTTTTACGCCTTCTTATTGCCAACGACACACACTCCATTGTCTTGCCATTGCAACTTTCTTAACCATAAATATCTCATACATAATTATATACCTATAACTCAAACAAACCTTACCCAATTAAACGCTGGGCACACGCAGCGTGGTCGACTTTTAATTACGAAGTCGTCAATGGCAATGCCGAAACCAAACAAGAACCAAAGCCCGCTGTGGTCATTCTATACCCTTCCACGTGGATTACGCAACACTGAGTGAGGCAAGCGTTTCAATATTTTTATTGGCGTCCGTAGTCTGATCTGATCCATATCCTAGACCACCCATGTGGGTTAGGACTGCTCGTATCTTTGCACTGACTGCCGTATCGGTGTCAAAAAGTCATTTAGGTCTCAACCAATCGGGAGAGAAAAGGAAGGGTTTGAATTGACTAATATTCAAACACTAGAAATTCGAAGTACTTGACCACTACGAAATTGAGACACAGTTTTTGTGTGTGTGATAATATTCAAAAAATATAAATTTAACTCGTTATGCTTAAAAAAAGGTAGGTTGTTGGAACGTTTGTTATTGACAAAACAATACGTTACTGTTTGCAACATTTCACACACAAGTGTTTAAAACGTAAACGTGTCGTCGTCAAGTGTTTATAACGCGTAAACGTGTCGTCAGGAAAAATTTTAAAATGGCAAAGAAGAACCACAAAATGGTAGTTATATTTGACACCTTCGAAACACACAAAAACAAACCCTGATGGTGACAAATCTCTATCAAATACCATACACGCGACAAGGACAAATCGGAACAGCTTTGTGTTGTGCAGGATTAGCTATTTATAAAGCTGTTGTAAGATCAGAGGGTGACACACTTTCTGGACACGATAAAAAGAACATTCTGAACAATTTAACCACCCGTTTTTACATGACATAAGCTTGAACGACAAAGGCTCGAACGACAAAATCTCGAACGACAAATGCTCGAATGGACAAATGCTCGACGCGACAAAAGCTCGACGCGACATATGCTCGAACGACAAATGCTCGAATGGACAAATGCTCGAATGGACAAATGCTCGACGCGACTAAAGCTCGACGCGACATATGCTCGAACGACAAATGCTCGAATGGACAAATGCTCGACGCGACAAAAGCTCGATGCGATAAAAGCTCGAATGGACATAAGCTCGACGCGACAAAAGATCGAACGTGTCCGTGCGTGTCCTTCTCGGTGTTATCTTGCCTGTCTGTTTATTTTGTGTTATTTTAAAATCTGTCTGCAAGAGAGAGAGAGAGAGAGAGAGAGAGAGAGAGAGAGAGAGAGAGAGAGAGAGAGAGAGAGAGAGAGAGAGAGAGAGAGAGAGAGAGAGAGAGAGAGAGAGAGAGAGAGAGAGAGAGAGAGAGAGAGAGACAGGGATCGCGCTAGCTTTTTAAAAAACGCGTAAGTCATACGCAACGAAACGAAAAAAACGCGTCACGGACCAATATTTTTGCGTACTACGAAAACACGTACAGTCGCAAACAAAACACGCACGAAAGACTTAAAGACACTCCTTACATAAATACGGCGAGTTTTCCTGTCGAACTCCGCGCACCCCTGCTGTCTCCAACCTTCGGGCCTTGCGAGTTTGTTTCCCGCTCTAATACGACTAGACACACTTTCCGCCTTTTGGAAGCGCGAGATGGGAGAGCAGCTAATGTCTGTTTCATTATCCGACAAGACATTATCTGGTGATACCCTCGTTACGTTCGTTTGCGATACTTCGATGCAAAAAGAAACGGACTTTAGTTTTGACGCGCAGATTTCATGTGTGTCGTCACTTCTCGAGCCCTATAATCAGTTTCAGGATCGGGTGATTATTAAGTCAGAGCAAAAGCGCTGCGTGAAGACAAGAAAAAGTTACAATATTTTTGCGTATGGCTTACGCGGCGCGGCGAAAAAAACGCGTCAGCGACTTTTAAAATGCGTCAAATACGCAAAAATCGTGCGTAAACGCGATCCCTGGAGGGAGAGAGAGAGAAAGAAAGAGAAAGAGAGAGAGAGAGAGAGAGAGAGAGAGAGAGAGAGAGAGAGAGAGAGAGAGAAAGAAAGAGAGAGAGAGAGAGAGAGAGAGAGAGAGAGAGAGAGAGAGAGAGAGAGAGAGAGAGAGAGAATAGAAGAAAAAAAAGAACGAAAAGGGGGAAGGTCGTGTCGGGGTTTAGATTTGTCAATGTTATTATTCCAGCGTCGCGGACGACGCTGGTATCTGCGGTCGGGAAAGACTTTCCACGAATTTGCCACAGGGCGCCGCCATGTTTTCTGTGCTCGACTGCGAGCAGACCACAGGCACATTACACCCAAAATTCTTGTAGGCATACACAGACGCAACATAGCATATACAGACAATAACACCCACAACACTTCAACTGCATATGAAAGGAATAAAAATAAATCCGCAAATCAGTCGCGCACAATACACCAGTTAGAAAAACAAGGAGTACCAAAGCGGCGTGCAGAAACTAAACTGACTCGGAGACTGAGAAGAAACATTTATCACACGATGTGGATAGCAAACATTAAAATAAAACAGATAAGTCAAGCAAAAAATAAACACAAATATCGAAAACACAATAAACAAAGGTAAAGAAAACAAAAAGAGATGCTTGCCGACAGTCAGTGTGTGTGTGCGTGGTTTGCCGTGTGCGTCAGCGGGGTGTGTGTGTGTGTGTGTGTGTGTGTGTGTGTGTGTGTGTGTGTGTGTGTGTGCGTGCGCGTGCATGCGTGCGTAGGCTACGTTCTTGCGTGTGTGCGTTCGAATGAGAAAGAAGAGAGAGAGAGGATTGAACAATGAGGTCACGTTCTCTGTCACATGAATACATATACACACACTGAAGGCTACTTCGGACACGAACACTTGCCAACAACTGTGGTTGGACATGCTTTTGAAATGTAATATTTTTTCGACATGATTTCTGGACATACGAATCCCGCTGTGTTGCCTACTGATGTTGCGAATGATGAAGGTTTTGAGTTGACTGACCTTGAGGAGGGATTGCATCAGGCGTTTATCGTCTCAAATTATATCCTTACAGAAATGGTAACCATTCTTCAAATGGCGCTGCAGTTTTGATGTCATCAAGTTAATTCCTTTGCAGAATTGATTGATTTTCTCAAAAGCCATTATCAATGTGTTTATCAATTAACACCTGTTCATTTCTGTCCAACTGCAATGCAAACTCAATGTGGAGGAAACAAGGATTCATTACAAACAAGTCATCCCTGTACATCAACAGATTTATGTACCTCAATCAATACTGCTGGTATGAGTGACAGGAATCTAAAAGAAAAAACAACCAAACGCAAATGTACTACTACTTCTACGACTCGTTTGAATGTAAAACAGAAATGTAACACTATCTGTGACAATGACGGTTCTACGACTCGTTTGAAGGACAGTATAGATCGAACCTTAACCCACAACTACGACAATTTGTGTCAGACTTTTTTGAACAGGAAAATATGCCTCTGTTCAACAGTAACCAAAACATGGAAGATGTTTTTGAAACTTTACAGAAATGTAACACTAGCCTATCTGTGACAATGTTGCTTTTGAATTGAACCCACATTTGTTGAACAGGAGAGAATGTTCCTGTTCAACAGTGCCCAAAACACTGAATCTGACGTTTTTGAATCTTTTCTGTCATCTAACTGAATCTGACGTTTTTGAATCTTTTCTGTCATCTAACCCAATTGCTCATGACTTCATCGATCTTGAACATGCCTACTTTTCAAAGAAAGACAGACAAAAGCGAAATCTGCATGTTAGCCATCTGCCTGAAATGGTCAATGCACTTTTGTAAAATTGTCACAGCTGTTATGCACTTTTGTGAAATGGTCAGTGCTGTTGTGCATTTATGCAAAACTTGGTGCTGTGCTGTTAACATTTGAACAAAATGCATTTTGTTCAAATGTTTAGTGCAACTTGCTACTATATAATCGCTGTATGCGCTTTGTGGTAATAATGCACTGTTGTGAAAAGTTTGCGCTAAATGTTGGCACTATGCATCATTGTTGGAGCACCCTCCTGTAGATGCACCATGCTGAAAAATGTACTTATGAATCAAGCATTGACTGAAATAAACAATTTATATATCCAGCACAACATGTAATTCATTAACTTTTGACCCTAACCTTTAACACTTCCCAAAATAAATCTTTGGTGGACATTGCATCGACGCTGTTCATTTTGAATGAACATTTTTCTTGTTTTGATTTGGCCCGGGATTGACTGTTTATCAGGAAAGGTTCAGGTAAGCGGCACGGGCAGATGAACGACTGTTTGTTTGCTTGCTGTGAGTTTGTTTGTTTGTTTGTTTGTTTGTTTCCTTAACGCCCAGCCGACCACGAAAGGCCATATCAGGGCGGTGCTGCTTTGACATATAACGTGCGCCACACACAAGACAGAAGTCGCAGCACAGGCTTCATGTCTCACCCAGTCACATTATTCTGACACCGGACCAACCAGTCCTTGCACTAACCCCATAATCGACGCCAGGCGGAGCAGCCACTAGATTGCCAATTTTAAAGTCTTAGGTATGACCCGGCCGGGGTTCGATTCGAACCCACGACCTCCCGATCACGGGGTGGACGCCTTACCACTAGGCCAACCGTGCCGGTCCCTTGCTGTGAGTACGAGTATCAATTCAGAAATAAAGTTAAACTTGTTTAAACCAACAACGTGATATCAAACAAATTTAGTCAATTGGTCGCTCGAAATCCAGCGGCGTGTTTACAACAACAACAACAACAACAACAACAACAACAACAACAACAACAACAACAACAACAACAACAACAACAACAACAACAACAACAACAACAACAACAACAACGTGATATCAAACAAATTTAGTCAATTTGTCGCTCGAAACTAGAACAACATCACCGTGACAGTTTTAGATATGACGTTATCAAAATAGTTTTGACAGCATCATTCTACAGTCCGGTCGAGCTTCTGTCGTTCGAGCATATGTCGCGTCGAGCTTTTGTCGCGTCGAGCATTTGTCCGGTCGAGCTTCTGTCGTTCGAGCATATGTCGCGTCGAGCTTTTGTCGCGTCGAGCATTTGTCCATTCGAGCATTTGTCGTTCGAGCATATGTCGCGTCGAGCTTTTGTCGCGTCGAGCATTTGTCCATTCGAGCATTTGTCGTTCGAGCTTTTGTCGTTCGAGCTTTTGTCGTTCGAGCTTATGTCAGGGTACTCAACTCAACGCTTGTTTCTTTTCTACTCTCGAGCTGTTGTTACAACTGTAAAAACAACATCAAACAACATTTTTCAATAAAGTACTGTAGAAATCTAAAAAGTATTCTAAAGTATTCAAAACCATGTCAAAAGCGTTTGTTCTCACAAGGAAAATGAGCATTCTAAAGTATTTCAAACCCCCTTAAAAAAGGAATGAACTTCTTCTTCCTCAGTTCCTCTTTTTTCCCCTCGGGCTGTTATTACACGTGTAAAAACTCCCCTTTCTTCAAGGAAGTGCTGCACAAATTTTAAAAATCAACTATTGACCGCTTCGCATATTGAGAAAAGAAGAGAAGCAAACCTGCTCTGCCTACTCGATCCTGTCTCGGTTCAGTGTGTTTCAATTGAACGGAAGCTGCGTGTGTGAATAGGCAGTCAAACATGGAGCCTGTTATTTGTGGGCCACCGGAGTCACCCTGGTTTTTGAAAGGCGGAGGGAGCTGGGGATATCATACCTTACAGAGGTTGCAGAGAGAACGTCTAAATGCTCAGTACGAAAGCGAAACAATAATGACGTATTTTGTGTTTTTGTTCCCGTCTCAGACTTACATTATAATATTTGTTTTGCTCCCCATGGAGCGACAACTTGATATCGCCAGATGAGATGTTATACCAGCAATCTAAGACGAAGCCAATCGTGCCATTTTGGTCTCGTTTCCGTACTGAGCATTCGGTCGGTCTCACCGCAACCTATACAATGAAGCGGCACCTGAGAAGGGACGGGGTTGAAAGGGTTGCGGGACAAGAACAAGGGGTGGGGGTAGGAAGGGGTTGAAAAGGTTGAAATGGTATGGGTACAAAGTTGTGGGTTCAATGGCAACGGGATTATACACTTGCATTCTTGGCACCTTTGTTGCTAGGCTTGAGAACCTCGAATATATTTTTGCGAGGGTATTGAACTTGAAGCAAAAATTGCCATGACTGAATCGTTTCATAGAAAAGTCGTTCAACAGTGGCGTTCTGTTAGATTTGTTCAAGTTTATGAGGGTTTTTTTTCTAACTAAAGATTTGAAAGCTACACACGGGCTCCTTTTTTTCATCTTTAACTCCTCCTCAGTGAGGGTACCAGTTCTGGAACTTTCAGCAAAATGCAAGTGTTCGATAAAGATCTTCTTAAACTGTCGAATTAAATACTCACGTACATGCAATGCTTTTTGGATGAATAACTAATTTCATCAATGTCGGTTTTCTTAGATATCTTACAGTTACACCAACACACACGTGCACTCAAATCGTAGCAACCTTCACAAACAGAGTAGCCGGATGACATTAATCATCAACGACAATACTACGGAGAGTCACGTCGACATCAACATATGTATGCACCAGAATGTCAAAATACGCCATGCCTACAACAACTTTTCTGGGTTTTGCCAACAACACAAAACATGTCAAAGTCTGCGGGTTTTTCAAAGGCACAGCTCTTCCCGTGGAAAACGATTCAGGTAAATCAGACCAGGCCTTTACACGGGATAAGACTCTCTCCACTTGCACGCATACCCAAAAGCAACAATCTGGATGCTTTCTGCGCAGACTGAGATGTTAAAGGCACAGTGCAGCTCACAGCCTTCGTTTTGCGTTTTTGTTGCAGCTGAGTGCATTTACAGTTCAAAAATCCTCCTATGGTAGTAAAACAAACCCAAAACTACCCAACGACGACACCTGTGAAGCTCGACAGTTTCTTGTTCACGCGAGTGCATAAATTAACCTAGTTATTACGTTGGTCTGACATAGTTTGCTTAGTGACGTGTCTTTTTGTGCATGATGTGGTGATCTACCTGATCTAAATTTAGATCCAAAAATAGGCCAAGACCAGCCAGGTCCGAGTACGAAATTAATTCGTAAAAAAAATCGCAGTTCTTGACTCTTTGGGTGCAAGTCAATGAAACTTGGTAGTTCTTCTAACGGATAGCTGCCTGAGGTATGACTAAAAGCCCCAGGGGCTCCGTGCACCTGGATTTGACAAGTTCAGTACCTTTAATGAATGAACTCCTTGAAAGCCACTAGTATCAATATGCAAAATTAATTCATCGACAAATTCTAACTCTGTACAGGAAACAGTCAGGGTGTTCGTTTCTGGTATGTGTCTTAACCCATGTACAAAATAATAAAAAAATTTAAAAAAAAACCTGGCTGGTTCTGACATGATGAACTAAACTGTTTTCACAAGACGAAACGTACCTTTATTATTATTATTATTATTGTGATCATTTTTATGCGCCTAATCTAGATATAGCCATTAATAGGTAACATGCGCCTTGAGTCGCCTTGTGTGGTGAGATACGTGCGCGATATAAATCCTCGTAAATAAATAAATAAATAAAAATAAATAAATAGCCCTAGGCGCTTACATATTAATTTCTGCCGTTTGAAATGGAATTTTTTACAGACAAACAGACAAACAGACATTTTTTACACACAATATATAACGCATTCACATCGGCCAGTAAAGCTTAGTCGCCTATTAGGCGAGCATACACCTTTCACGGCCTTTATTCCAAGTCAAACGGGTATTTGGTGGACATTTTTATCTATGCCTATACAATTTTGCCAGGAAAGACCCTTTTGTCAATCGTGGGATCTTTAACGTGCACACCCCAATGTAGTGTACACGAAGGGACCTCGGTTTTTCGTCTCATCCGAAAGACTAGCGCTTGAACCTACCACCTAGGTTAGGAAAGGGGGGAGAAAATTGCGGCCTGACCCAGGGTCGAACACGCAACCTCTCGCTTCCGAGCGCAAGTGCGTTACCACTCGGCCACCCAGTCCCTTGCCCACCTTTAACAACAATACAAAACAAAATGTCACGTTCCCTTCACCCGAAACAGACCTCCAACCTCTCTTGCTCTAAATCTCTACCATCAGCTATGTAGTTCGGCAGGCAGGACTTGCTGTGACCTGAACCAACACCGTACCACGTACGCACATGCACAGGGTCCTAGTTTTAATGGTAGTCGTCTGCTGGTGACATTCTCATATTTCGTCTGTCTGGCCTGGGTCTTTGTTGGGGGAATTACAGCAACTACAATCCTGTTTCTTTGTCCCGCGTTGAAGCTTCCCGCCATATTTGTATAGTGCCTCCCGAGTACACTATGATGGCCTCGTTGGAACAAGTCGAAACAAATTATCAATCAATCAATCAATATGAGGCTTATATCGCGCGTACAGTTAAGAGCAGGGATTTTTATTTTTTTAATTTTTTATTTTTTATGCAATTTATATCGCGCACATATTCAAGGCGCAGGGATTTATTTATGCCGTGTGAGATGGATTTTTTTACACAATATATCACGCATTCACATCGGCCAGCAGATCGCAGCCATTTCGGCGCATATCCTACTTTTCACGGCCTATTATTCCAAGTCACACGGGTTAAAAAAAAAAAATCCACATTTCATGATTTGTGTAACAATTGCCTTTTTAAAATTGAAGAAACTCTGCCTCGCTGCAAGAATTCATGCAAGCAAGCTAAGAAATATGGTTCAGACACGAGTGATTTCAGATAAGCACACGGTCAACTACGAGTACGAAATTTGGACTGAAGTGGTTGTGGTGATGAACTCCCGGAGCATACAAACAATTGCCTATATTCCGTCAAAACTAGTTTAAAAGAACGAAAAAAAGAGAGAAAACCCCCACAAATAACAAAGAAGTAGATCACTTAATGAATACAGAAAGTGGAGAAGCGTTGACCAGCCAGACCGGCTGTGCACACCAGCAACACAAAAACCCTCTTCTGTCACTCTGTTCCACTGTCTTCACGCAACACAAAGACCCTCTTCTTTCACTCTGTTCCACTGTCTTCACGCAACACAAAGACCCTCTTCTTTCACTCTGTTCCACTGTCTTCACGCAACACAAAGACCCTCTTCTTTCACTCTGTTCCACTGTCTTCACAAAACACAAAGACCCTCTTCTTTCACTCTGTTCCACTGTCTTCACGCAACACAAAGACCCTCTTCTTTCACTCTGTTCCACTGTCTTCACGCAACACAAAGACCCTCTTCTTTCACTCTGTTCCACTGTCTTCACGCAACACAAAGACCCTCTTCTTTCACTCTGTTCCACTGTCTTCACGCAACACAAAGACCCTCTTCTTTCACTCTGTTCCACTGTCTTCACGCAACACAAAGACCCTCTTCTTTCACTCTGTTCCACTGTCTTCACGCAACACAAAGACCCTCTGCTTTCACTCTGTTCCACTGTCTTCATAAAACACATTCTTCAAAACAAAAATCGTGATCCACAGAACCACAATAATTCTCCCCTCTCCTTTCTCCCCGCCCCCCCCCAGCCCCCCCTCCCACCTCCGCCCGCTGACAAAGAACCACAAAGAAACGGCTAACTTCCACAACCCTATCCCCAACCTTCCAAACCACCTGCTTAATTTTTATCCCCAAATGAAACGACCATTTATCTCCGTTTTCTGTGAAACTAATAAGACAGTGGACTAG
>NC_090254.1:26116301-26151301 GCF_037325665.1 Littorina saxatilis
GCAGCGAAATAAAAAATAGACTAAGAAAAGGATAAGAAAAAGAGGAAAGGAGAAGCACCGAATTGGAAGTAAGAAACGGTAGTGTCTCACTTGATTACACTCTCATGTTTGCCTTGGCCAACCCTGTTTTGCTTCTGTGTGGAGTTCGTTCCCCGAATCACCTTTAACGACTGTCTCAAAACTCAAATGTTGTAGTTGTTTCATGATGGCCTTTTCAGCTGTTTTATCATGAACTGTACTAATATGCAACACAAAGTGCAACATTTGTTTCAGGAATCAAAACCCAAGAGAAAAAAAAAATAATGGAAGATTTGAAAAAAGACAAGAACAATGCAAACAGCTTTGGTACCCAGCAGTTGTCGTGCTTCAAAAGATTAATTAAACCCAACAACAAAAGAAGTAAAATGCTTCTTATTTTAATTTAAAAAAAAAGAAGAATGTAATACCCTTTCTCAAAAAACATTCAAGGGTGGGCCCAAAACAAATCAGGAAAAACCACACACTCCTTTGCAGTTACGAACACTTTTCATTAAGCATGCAGTGATAGGAACATCGTGTGTAAAAATATCAAATTTAAAATACACAAAAGATGCGCAGTAATAATTATCGTGTAAATTGTAAAGGGTTTCGCGAAAGAAATAAAACCGTGCCTGACGGACAATCACATGAAAAGAATTTAATTAACGCTCGCAGCTGCAAAAATATGCTGGTAATTTCCCCACTAAGAACATCAAAACAGTAGCCTTCGAGAAAAAAAGAAACAACAACCAAATACAAAAATAATATCATGGTTGAGGTGACACGCAACCCTATCGTGCAAAAAGGGATTTAGTCCAAGGCAAAAATTCAGCCACGAAGATGTATTTTTTGGTCTCTCCTCCTATCCCTATCATGACCATACATTCTGTGTATGTCTTGTGGTTGTATGTTTTGTGCAGTAGACGGGTTGGAAGATTAGGCATTGCCTTGAACCTTTCTTCTTTTGTAATAAAGCGTTTCTCTCTCTCTCTCTCTCTCTCTCTCTCTCTCTCTCTCTCTCTCTCTCTCTCTCTCTCTCTCTCTCTCTCTCTCTCTCTCCCCTTCTCTCTTTCTCTCTCTGTTTTTCTTCTCTCTCTCGTTCACCCCCTCCTCCTCTCTCCCCCTCTCTCATTGCTAGCATCAGTGTCTATCTTTGCATCTGTCTCTCTCTCACCACCCCCACCCTGGTCACTCTGTCTGTCGTCAGTCTGTCTGTCGCTCTCTCTCTCTCTCTCTCTCTCTCTCTCTCTCTCTCTCTCTCTCTCTTTCTCTGTCTGTCTGTCTGTCTGATTGTCTGTTTGTCGGGTCTTACTCTGTCTCTCTCTCTCTCTCTCTCTCTCTCTCTCTCTCTCTCTCTCTCCCTCTCTCTCTGTCTCTCTTCTCTCTCTCCCTCCCTCTCTGTCTCTTATCTCGTTGGCACTGGGTGTACGACAAGAACGGTGCGAATAATCAATTGGACATGAAGCGCCTACGGGCAGTTATAGAAGCATCCTCAACCAAGCTGAAAATAATGGCGACCCTCGTGCAGCTCTCAATGCAATCCTCTCTCTTTTGATCAATAGGGGGAAAAGCCATTTTGTTTTCCTGTGGTATCCTTACAACTCTCAATCTTTGGCTGTTTGTTCAGTTTTGGGATCGTGTTCTGCCTTTTTCTTTAACACTGGTGTTGCTTTCATGACTGATTGTATAAAAGCAACGATGGTACACTATATCACTGTCATTTCACATATTGGGATTGGGTGGGGTGAGAGAAAGAGTGTGGGGGGATGGGGTGGGACAGACACAGAGCCGGCAACATAGAAACAGAGAGAGAGAGAGAGAGAGAGAGAGAGAGAGAGAGAGAGAGAGAGAGAGAGAGAGAGAGAGAGAGAGAGATGGGGGGGGGGGGGGAGGCAGACATATCGGGTTAAAGAAAGAGCCACAATAAATACATGTATCCAAACCTGCTACTGGTGTATTACTATTAGCTGCTTTGCCGTGGCGTAGCAGCTTGTGTGCCCAGATGATCCAAAGAGCTATGCCGGCCGGAGCCTTCATAGTGCGGTCTGGCAGGTGTAACTACGCCGGACAGGTCTGAGGTGAATGGGGCCAGACTAAGTATACACCCTGGCCCTCCAGGTTGGGGGTTGTGCGAAGGGCTAACAACTCATCCATGGAAAAAAGTACTCGTTACAGAAACGTCATCAAGAGATAGAGCTCTTGTTGGCGGCCTATGCCCCGGACGGGGTCAAAGGTATGTAAGTAAGTATCCAAACCTGCTGCTGTACACAACACTGACACAGTTCACCATGAATAACCAAACATTACTTGTCATGTTTAAAGAAATAATTTAACTTCCTTCTTCTCTCCATTTCACTTTTCCCCGCTAGACCCATCCTTTAAATTTCTTCCATGCTAACAGCCACCCAAAAAACCCACTTTAAACCTTCAGTCAAGCGTCAAATCATTATCAATTATCACGCTTGGAAAGCCATCGAGCTAAACGCAACAGCAAGTGCGGATATTCTACCCATGTCTATTGTATGGAACAGTGTGTTTGAGGATCCAGTGAAGTGACAAAGTGTACTTGTATGCTGACACCATACGGGGGTTGGGGCTGAATCACCGTGGCAGCTAGATTGCTGTAATGGTAGGGGGGTTACTACAGCAGTCACGCACATTCTTATGGTGGCCTTTCTTGTGGATCGTTTTACTAGATTAATACGGTAGTTTGAGCAACAGCACGTTTGGGAATAGTTTTGAACATGGGGTAAGAAAATTGGGGTGACGATGTATGCTATACTGTTATTTGGCAGAGGGCTGAAAAAAAGTGTGTGTGCGCGCGAGTACACGTGTGTTTGTGTGTGTGTGTGTGTGTGTGTGTGTGTTTGTGTGTGTGCAAAATGTACACAGTAAAATACCAGAAATGTAGACCTTTCCGAATTCTTCTAACTGATACACTCAGCAGCGTAACGATAAGACACAAACGAACAGAAAAAAACCCCAGCTTCAACATCTACATCAGCACAACTGCTCTCTCACAAAGCAGTATAATGTAATAAGAAGCACAGCAACTTCTTCATACAGAACACAACCAACGTGTACCATTATCAGTTCCGTTTGAGAGAAAAAAAGCAATTAATCAATGGGAAGAAGACAGACTGACAGCGGTAAAGCAGGCAGAACAAAGCACGTGAGTATCGACCAAAGCACGCCACTGTTGCGGGAACTGAACAGACACTGACTTACATGAAACACTTGCCCTGCCCCGCTTGTTGGGCAAATTAACTTTCACGCTTTCTGGGCCAACTTCCCCTTCAGAATGAGATGTGAGAAAAAAAAGTGCGAATCAGCCTGCGTACGAGGTGTCCGAGAGCACTACCATACGGAGGGATTGTGCGGGCATCGCAGCAAAAAGAAAGAGGGACATTTTTCTCGGACTCGCGACCGCAGATGCCAGACACTAACACTTGGTCTCTAGACTAGAATAGGGAAGTTTGGCTCGGCTGTAAGTAATGTCCGTGACTAAAATGCATCCATGGGGATCCAGTGAATTGAAACAGTGTTTTGTACAGGTGCATGCAATTGATCTACAAGGGTATTCTTGTTGTGCAAATTAACTTTCACGCGTTCTGGACCAACTTCCCTTACAGAACAAGAAATTCCTATGAGGTAGGAAAAACACCCCCGTCAAAGGGAAATAACCTTCTCAGTTGGTGGCAGTGACTGAGTGAGAATGGTTATTTTCCTTTGACCATGAAGATGTCCCTGTATAAGTCCTTGTATAATTTTAATCCACCAATAACTCCCTAACCGTGTGTTTGACTGGTCCCAATTTTTGTAAGGACCGTCTCAGGAATGTATAGAACCTGTTCACCAAGTTTGGTGACGATCGGTCCGTTCATTCTTGAGATCTATATGCGAACACAAACACACAAACAAACACACAAACACCCAAACAAACACACAAACACCCAAACAAATACATCGAGCGAAACCTATACACACCCCTATACCGGGGGTGTAATGAGATGCGAGGAGGAGGTGCGGATAGGGGAGTTTGGACTTAACCCACTGGGCTGCACGTAATGTATTTGACTAAAATGCACGAGGACCAATGAATGAAAACAGTGTGCTGTACAGATGCATGCTGTTGATCTAAAAGGGCATTCTTGTTGTGAAAATTAACTTTCACGTGTTCTTGTTCCAACTTCTTCCATTCATTTCAGGCATTCTAGACCGTGCTCCCCTATTCACAATTCCTCTCCAACACGCTTCTCTACTAGGCCAACAATTCCCTCTCGAAGTCTAACAATTCCTTCCCCATTCCCGTCTTTGTACGGACCTGTCTGCCATGCTGTGTTTCTGTCTCTCAAACCAAAGTCGCGTATTCAGTTTGGCTCTCTGCTTCTGTGCCACCCTGTCTCTCGACTCTTGTTCGTGGCATCCCTGTTACTCGGTCAGTGTTAGTGTTTGTATATTTGTCTATTTGTGGCACATTTGGTGTGTCTGCTTTTGTCTCTCTGGTTCTCTGTCTCTTGTCTGTATTCATCTCTTTCTGTCAAAACATTTCGGACACCTACAAGTACAACCAATCCGAAATCAATGGTAAAACTACGTGACTAGTAGCATAAACCCACTGCGTCTTTTTGTGTCTGTCTGTCTGTCTGTCTGTCTGTGTCTCTGTCTGTGTCTCTCTCCTTCTCTGTTTCGCTTCGATCATAATTATTACCACTTATAACCGGAGCTAATGCAATTAACATCCTTCACATATCCTCATCAAGTGAAATGCACCAGATGTTACTCACAAATTAGAGCAACACTATAATATAATTATACTCTGGTGACAAAGGCCTCTCGACCTCATCTCCACAAGAACAGCTCGTGTTCTTGTCCACGTTTATAATGACTGACCAAAGGCGCAGGAAATAATCAGTATCTTTAATGACGTCCTCGAGTTGTTGTTTTCATATCTTTAAAACACATTCCAGAAGTTTTCTGTCCGATTATTATTCTTAACCATACTCGACACTCGCCCATGGATCAAAAATCAACAACAACAACAACAACAACAAACGTTCACGACAGACTTCAAGTATAGAAAAAACCACGCAAAAAGCTTTACTCTTCCAGATTATACATGTGTAACATGTATCAAATGTATTCTATGACACAAACAAATGATGAATTGCAAGCAGCTATGTAGTTGCTTGTTTTTACAACTGCAAGAATGTTCAGACTTTCATGCAGACAGAGAGAGAGACAGACAGACAGACAGAGAGACAGACAGACAGACAGACACGCACGTACACACACACACACACGCACGCACACACACATACTCGCATGCATGCACACACACACACACACACACACACGCACGCACACACACACACAAGCGCACGTACACACACACACACACACACACACACACACACACACTATAAATACAACACTCACAACCTCCCAAAGGTCACCACTACAGCACACACTGCAATCAATCCTTCTCAACGCAACAAGAAAACGTGTATACATACAATCGATAACACCTAGATGCTTGTGTTTCTGAAAAGTCAGCATCAACAACAAAAGCCATCAATCACGTTGTCCGCTCAAGCTTAGTGTTCATAACCACAGCATGTTACCACCAACAGAGGTTAATATAAATTCCCAACATGTCCCCCCACAAGCGGTGCTAACATCACCATCGTCAGATATTTTACAGCAAACAGCTGGACCAGAGAACGTGCTATCGAGCAACATAGCTACCAATAAAATGAAATGAATCCATGTGGTTCGATAACACACACACACTACCAGCGAATTGGTTACACAACAGAAACCATGTTTGATAAAGATTGTCAAGTTGAAACGTCAACTGAGCTGAATATATATATGTTTATGTCAAGTCAACTGTTCTGGTGGGCTCAGCTTCATTAAATCACTAAGGATTATGAAGGGCCAGATTGAAACCAATCCACCTTTTGTTTGTAAGTGTTCGGTCCTTGCGAATTATTAGAAATAATCAAGTATCCATGCCAACATGAGAAATAATCAAGTATCCATGCCAACATGAGAAATAATCAAGTATCCATGCCAACATGAGAAATAATCAAGTATCCATGCCAACATGAGAAATAATCAAGTATCCATGCCAACATGAGAAATAATCAAGGAAAAAGCCTAGCCTGGAGGTGATTTTTTCTCCGACTGGCCCGATAATTAATTGACGAAACATTACCGATGACATTACATTGTTTGTTTGTTGTGTCTATCTGTATGTTTTTCTGTGTGTTTCTTGTATCTTCATAACTGCGGAAAGACATAAATCACATAATTACAAGAACTAAACACTTCTTGTCTAATGAACCGTAATTGAAATACTCTATCCCAATCGTTCTCTTTTTCACTTTTTAACTCAGCATCTGCGTTTGATCTACCACTAAGAGAGCTTTTCCTTTGGATATATATTGTTTCCATTTCTATTACTATTGGATTGGATTGGATTGGATAAGATTTACAGTCCAGTGAGGTTACCCTCATGGAAATTCGGTATTAGTATAATTTCGTTTATTATCTGTGTTGAGTGAAAAGCACATCCCTTTTCTTTCAAGAACCAATTAGCACATCCGTTCGATTTTTGTCAGGTCAAAATCATAATAAAATTGTCTTCTCCCTGTGTGTTTTTTATATAAAAGATTCATGGTAACGTTTGAAAGCAAAACAGTGTTTTATGCAGACACAAAACCATCCTGTTTATCTTTTTGCTTCGGCACATATTTTCCCCCAAACCTGCCAGCAACGAAAATCAATACTTATTCCCAACCCTGGGGGTCCTGAAGTCCACTTATCAGCCTTTCACAATATTTTCCTTTGCAAATGAATTTGCTGCCACACGATGAACACTGTCTTCCAAAAGCAAACGGCTCGACGATGCTAAATATTACAGGGTTAAAGAAATTCCACGTAACTCTCTTGGACAAATATTGTAGCAGTGAGTCCGCACTCTGTGGGAAAAGATAACTCTTGGTCACTTCCGGGACAATGCGTAGAGAATCGATGGGGTGGAAATTCAATGAAACTTTGTTTTCGTATTCGTTGGGTATCTGCTGCGCTTCCTGCGACATGGAAACACTTTTATGCTGCTTACAACCGACACAAACTCAGCGGCTAAAACAGATAAACATAAAAGCAGCCAGACGTGACAAAAGAGATGCGTAAATACACACTGTCAAGCACACACAGAGACACGTGCGCACACTCACATGCGTACACTCACATGCGTACACACACACACACACACACACACACACACACACACACTTACAAACACACACACACACATATATTTATTTATAAATTAATGTATCCAAACACACACATTCACAAAGTTCTTCGAGGGAAAAAAACACCAACCTATCTGAGCAGATTCAATCAGTTAATTAGTTGTGGGAAGGAAGTGTGGGTGGCATAGAGCGAAATAACAAGAGAGAGAGAGAGAGAGAGAGAGAGAGAGAGAGAGAGAGAGAGAGAGAGAGAGAGAGAGTGTGTACATGTGTGTGTGTGTGTGTATGTGGTATGTGTGCATGTGTGTTTGTGTGTGTGTGCGTGCGTGTGAAATAAGTGGGTACAAGCAACGCAGAGAGAGAAAATGTTGTGTGGGTGACTGTGTGTGTGCGTTCGCGTGAGGTGGTGGGTAGATTCTGGGGGTGGGGGGTGAGTTGTACGCGACAAGCTTCGAGTTTTAATAATTCAAGAGAGCAACAGACCACTACAGGAATAGCTCATAAGACACAAGCCCGTCTAAAATAAGTACGGCAGCGTCTCTACGGGTTGTCCAGTCACCGAAATGTAAGCCACAGGCATCCGTATAGAAACAGCACTTCGGACAGAAAACAAACAGACAGACAGACAGACAGACAGACAGACAGAAACAAGGAGAAAGAGGGTGTGACAGTGCCGCCTCAACTTTTACAAAAAGCCGGATATGACGTCATCAAAAGTATTTATCGAAAAAAAGAAAAAACGTCCGGGGATATCATTCCCAGGAACTCTCATGTCAAATTTCATAAAGATCGGTTCAGTAGTTTGGTCTGAATCGCTCTACACACACACACTGACACGCACAGACAGACACAGACACACACACACACACACACACACACACACACACACACACACACACACACACACACACATACACCACGACCTTCGTCTCGATTCCCCCTCTATGTTAAAACATTTAGTCAAAACTTGACTAAATGTAAAAAGGCAGAGAAAAGTTTTTGTAAACATCTTAAAAACTGTCTATATAATTTCTTAATCCCTCCTCCCCCCGGCACTTCCGCAAATAATGGGAATCTTCGACAAAACGTTTTCACACGAAGAAGTCAACACGCACAAACCATCTTCCACTGCATATTCAAAAGATCAGAACCAAGAAAGTATTCCAAGGGGGTGCGAAAAGGAAACACAGACCCTACATCGCACTTTCAACAACTCTCTCCGTCGATAAGACATAGTCTATCCTGCTGCTCCGCTTTTTCTTGTGGCAGAGTTTTTGCAGGCAGAAAACACATTTTATAAATATTTACATGATCGGAAAAAGACAACATTCTTGTGGACACAATGGAAACAAATTGTGATTAAATTCGGCAAAAATGAAAGGAAAATCACGTCTGGCCTCTTTTGATTTTAGAATTTTCCCTCGCCAAATCAAATCAAATCAGGGTAAACCAAAAAAACAAAAGGTTCTTCGATAAATATTTTACTTGGGCCAAAAACTCTTGCATGAAAGTTTAGTGAACTGTTTGTATCCACACAAAAAAGGGTTACAGATCTATCATACTTATTCTGTAAAGCGTCTGACTGTGTGGGAATCAGGGAGTTCATTGTGGACTGTGAAACTGTATGACGGAATAACGGTAAACTACTGACAAAATAGTGACATTGACCAGACACACCACTGCAGTCTTTCACCACGAGTCCCCCAGCGCCTTATCAAATCTCACAGAACTAGAACCAGACTCCCCGAGAACAGACGACAAGGAAAGACTTACCAGGGTCTTGCAGGATCAGGAAATTGGATTTTCCTTGCAACAAATTCCAACTCGGCTACATCCCAGGCCTGCTACTAAGCCACAGTGCGACCACCTCCCTTTTTCTCTGGCACTGTCACTGCCTTCTCTTCAGACACATCAACAGACACCTTGTGTGATGCTGAGACACAAAGACCCGTACAATCTACGTAGACAATCCTGGCTCCGTCTTCGTCCGTTGATGCCGAGCTGAGTTGAGAAACTCACACACTTTCACAGCACAGCCGATAAAGAGCAAGAGACCATGCGCTCCAAAGTAATATCAGAGTTTAGAGTTGTAGTTATGGCGTGTTGCCTTTTCCAACTTTTCGACACGTCGATTCAAATTCAATGCACTGCCACCACTACCATCACTACACTAGCGCTGCGATTTCCGAGTGGTTATGCCTGTGGAAATACCCGCTCCAACGAAACCACCGCTCCCCTCTCTGCCGATTCCGCGTCACGTCACAACAAAGCAGTCGACTCGTGGAAACTCCCTCCGCGGGTATCATACTCTGTACACACTGGCCAATGAATAGGCAAGCACACACGCCGCTGCTGTTGTTGTTGGGCTTTCTGCTCTGACGTCGTGGTGGTTGAAGAAAGCACGGGCTGTTGCGTGTGTGATGTTGTGTGTATTTTGCGGATATGGGCGAGTATTGTTTGTAGTGTACCGTTGGTTGCTCTGCCGGCTGCCTGTGCCGTGACTGAAGCTGAACGCTCCACACACACACTTCTCTGCCTCTCTCTATTCCCCTCTCTCTCTCGCTCTCTCTCTCTCTTTCGCTCGTTCTCTTCTCTCTGTGTCTGCCTGGCTTGTGTGCTCGCCTTGCAGTATTCCAGCTCGGCTTCAAAACATCGCGCTTCAACTCTCTGCACTGCTCTCTTCCGCGCTTTTTCTCTTCTCTCTCTCTTTCTCTCTCTCTCTCTCTCGCCTTCACAGTCTCATATATATCTGCCCAGCGCCTCTCCAGCTGACGCGCGAGTCATTCTACTTTCGGTTCAGTTGGCATGAAAAAGAGTGAGGGGGAATAATGTTCCGGGGTGATTCTTCTACGCGACACTACACTGTGGTCTGCCCCCTTACATTCTCATTATTAATCCGTCTGTTATGCGGCTCAGGGTGGAAGAAGGGTTTTACGGCTGGGAATGGCTTGGAACAGTTCTCTGTTCCTAAAGTTACAGAAGTTTGTAAAACCATGGTGACTCTGGCTTTCTTGAGATTGGCCGAAAGTTGAACAATGTGTTAGTTAAAAAAAACTGCAAACAATCTAATTACGGTTAGTTATTAATTGGCGCATCACAACCGTCGAACCCTGGAGAATAAGAATAAGAAGTTATTCAGTGGAGCGTTTTATTGTCGACAAATTTATACTGTCACCAGTATGTCGACTTATAGTAGTGTTTGAAGTTGACGGAAAGACTAAAATTAATAAGATGATGAACAGAAAACGAACTGACCTACACGCAATTTATACACGCAAGCACAAGACCAAGTGCGCACGGAAAAGATCCTGTAATCCATGTCAGAGTTCAGTGGGTTATAGAAACACGAAAATACCCAGCATGCTTCCCCCGAAAGCGGCGTGTAGCTGCGGTGAATGGCGGGGTTAAACTGAACTGAACGGTCATACACGCAAAAACGCACTCGTGCAAAAACATGAGTGAACCAGAGAGTTTCAGCCCATGAACGAAGAAGAAGAAGAAGAAGAACTGACTTAATGATGTACTGTTTCTCAGCCAGGGTATATCTGAAGATGGAATTATATAATGAGTTGCATCATGGTTATTGATTCTGCTTCACTGACGCGCAGGTAGAAACTTTCTGTGGCTGTATCATATAAATTGCAGGTTTTAAACAGCATGATGTACCTCTGTCATCTTGGAGGCATAACTGATTTTGGTCATAGGGTGCATGCTTTGCTCAGTATAACATCAACTGACCATTTTAACTAACAAGAAGAGCAAACGCTCGATCGAGTCACTTTCGCAGTTCTGAATATTATATGAGGCATCAGATGGACAGGAAGAAATTGCTATTCACAACACAATGAGTCACGTTCACATAAAATTTGAGCCCGGTCACTTTTATAGTTTCCGAGAAAAGCCCAACGTTAAGTTGTGTGTTGCCGAACAGAAAAGGCTAGTTATCTCCCTTGTTTTTCTGATAACGTTCGTAAAAGGCTACAGATGTAAATACTTTGATGTAAAGAATAATCCTACAAAGTTTCAATCACATCCGATGAACTTTGTCAAAGATATAAAATGTCTAATTTTTCCTTTGACGCTGACCTGTGACCTTGAAAAAGGTCAAAGGTCAACGAAACCATCGTTAAAGTGTAGAGGTCATTGGAGGTCACGACTAAACAAAATATGAGCCCGATCGCTTTGATAGTTTCCGAGAAAAGTCCAACGTTAAGGTGGTGTCTACGGACGGCCGGCCGGACGGCCGGCCGGACAGACTAACACTGACCGATTACATAGAGTCACTTTTTCTCAAGTGACTCAAAAACTGAGCCAGGAGTAGTTTTAAGATCGTCTATTCCCCAATCGTTGTCTGTTCTTTCTTTACATGTACCGTAGTTGCACTGAACTTCTGTCAGTTCTGACAAGTCATTGCTGTGACCTGGTTTCTTATTCCAAATAAAAAAATCAACTGGTTTTCTTCTTACTTTAAAACGACTTTTCTTCTTCGAACACTGAAGTTCATATATATCGATTTAAAGGGTTTAGTCGTGATTATAAAAACTGAACGTAGACAAATTTCAGCCTGCTTAAAGGAGCCGACAGTTCGGTTACCGTACACAAAACCGAGAGGGTGTTCGTAGCGGTACAAAAGGACTTGTAATGTGTTTACGTGATGATTTGCACGCGAAAAGAAAAGAAGTTTGGTTAACACTGACTAACACTGAAGTGTTAAACTCCGCAGTGGTATTCCGATTTATTAAAACAGGATTTGATTTATATCAATAAAGTATTGACATCCGAAACCGAGACTTAAAACTGAGTACGAAAGTAACGTGCAACATCATTGATGATTCGCAGTTAGTTAATTGACATTTACTGAGAATCAGATATGATCATAGGCACTTGACACGACTGGTGGTCGGGGCCTGTGTGTTTGATGTGTTCCCCGTCCTAAAAGATATGTACTACTACCTGTAAGATTCTGTAGTACGAGTATAATACACTGCCCCAAAAAAGTTAAGGACCAAAAGCCATTTTTCGATCCCAACGTTGATTGTGCAAAAATCACACAAATCGGCGACAATGACCCACTACGCTTTGTGGTCGTCTTGACAGCTTCCATGCCTTTGCTGTGACAGCAAAAACCGGTACTCAGACTTTGCCTGTATCTCTGTGCAGGCGAGCAAAGAATCCGCAATATTGCGAAAAACGCACGTGAAAGTAACCCTCCTGCAGAGCTCAGCACAGGTGATTTTGCCCCAATCAATCTTTTTCACGTGAACCATTGGTCCTCTGAGAGTGAACTGTCGTCAACAGAAATGCTTTATAAGCCTAGGCAAAATCACAGAAGGCCACCAAACAACCATGCCCCCAAGACTTCATCTGAACCTTGTCGACCGCGGACGAGCTCTAGCCTGGGTTCAAGAGGGTATCCGGCTCCAAGAGATTGCTGCAAGACTTGGCTGCTCCCATTCCATCATCGTGAGGCTGCGGCAGCGCTTTCTGGCCACTGGAAGTGTGGAAACCAGACCCCGGTCTGGGCGCCCTCGAAGCACCACACAACGTCAAGACCGCTACATCACACGCCAGGCGTTGCAGACCAAGACGACCACTGCCAGCACCGTCAGACGAAGGCTTGGGGTGGCAACCAACACTGACATCAACGAGCAGACCGTCCGCAACCGCCTTCATGACCAGACGCTGCACGCAAGGCGTCAACTTGGCCACATTTTACTGACGCCACGTCACATGATGGCAAGACTGGCCTGGTCCACCCGCCATTTGAGATGGAATCGACAGCAGTGGGCCCAGGTACTGTTTTCCGATGAATCTCGATTCAGTCTGGAGCATGATGATGGTAGGACCAGGGTCTGGAGGCGTCCAGGAGAACGCATGGTCTCTGCATGCGTGAGGGAGAGAAGAGCCTACCGGGGAGGGTCAGTGATGGTGTGGGATGGGATCAGCGAGCACCACAGGACCCCACTGTACCATGTACGGGGCAACTTGAATGCTTTTGTCTACAGGGACCAGATCCTCAGGCCCCAAGTCCTGCCCATGCTGCGTCAGATTGGGCCCCATGCAGTGCTACAGGACGATAATGCTCCCCCACATCGAGCACGGCTTGTGGACGCCTTCCTGCAGCAGGTACAGATCAACAGGATGGATTGGCCAGCCAACAGTCCCGACATGAACCCTATCGAGCATGCGTGGGACATGTTGGGCCGTCGTGTTCGCGAGAATCATGCTCCACCTGCAAACCTCCAACAGCTGCTCGTTCTTTTTCAGCAAGAGTGGCAGGCCATTCCCCAGGCTGATCTGGCAAACATTGTCCACTCAATGAGGGGTCGCTGCAACGAGTGCCGCCAGAATCGTGGGGGTTATACCCATTATTGAACTTTGGGAACCGGTGAAACATTGGAATTGACAATCTGCAAAGACTTGCGACTTTTGATTTTGACACCCCCCTTCACTTAAGAGACAGTAACTCAATTGTTTATGAATGGAATTCAATGCACTTTGGCATGATTGTTGTTGAATGATTTGACCACAACATATTACAAGTTCCATGTTTTTGGTTGATCGGTTTTAGCGCAATTTGTGTTTGGAGTTTTGGTCCTTGACTTATTTTGAGCAGTGTATAAGAGTATATTGCTATTTCATATGTTACGTGGATTTCCATTGGTCAATTGGACAAAACTGAGCTCAGTGCAAAAGTGATATCGACGACATTTCCGTCGATATCAGTTTTGATATCGACGACCTCTTTATTGCTTCCCCACTTCAAAAACAAAAACACCTAAATTTAAAAACAACCAAATATATATGAAAATGTAATTATCCCAGAATTTAGTTGAGCAAGTGACTCCTCACCACGGACGTGGCCACCCAGTGTCATGTGCTTGTGGACTGATATGATCAAGGATGCAGTGACACCGGGTTGCAAAGGAAGACAGAATCAGAAATGCATCTGACTCAAACTGAGAACAGGGCAATGTCAACATCCGATTCAGTTTCCTAGGCCGGTAAACCACAAGCGGCGTTAACATTAAAATAACAAAATAACATCCTTTCTGGGCACTGACAAATTCAGCGAGACGATGAATCCCACAAGAAAGTACAATGGAACCCCCCGTTTAAGACCCCCCAATTTAAGACTCCCTCCCTTTTAAGACCGTGTTTTCTCAGACTTTCTGTTCACAACCTCTGTAAATTTACACCCATTTTAAGACTCCCTCTTATTTAAGACCGGATTTTCTCAGATTTTTTGAGGCCTTAAAAGGGTTCACTGTACATACATGAAACCCGTATTAGAAAGTGGAAGCACAGGGGAGTGCCATGCATACAAATATTGACTAGTCTATCATCTCAGCTAGGTCTAATTGTCTCTTGCAAGGAAATGCATTTTGATCTTAGTTCCACGTTGGGCTCAGAGGTTCAAGAAGCAAATTTAAACAAGATTTTAAACTTATATTCATCCAACCCCTTCAAAGACAAAGTAATCGCATACACCCACCTTTTCATACAAGACAAAGTCATCTAAAAATATATCACAATTTTACACTCACAAACTAGGCTCATCGAAGATAGAAATCAAAAGCGTCCAGTTTCTCGTGCATAACAAATTAGTTATTTATTCATCGTTTGATCCTGTCTGTTACAGTTAGCGTCCACTCAGTTTCAGATGAATCAGCGAGAACCACAATACCTTAACCATAAAGGGACCTGAAACCGAGACGATAAATACTAAATCAGGCCAGCCAAAACCAAAATACCCATGACAAAACAGAACGAACGGACCTAGGCCACAAAGGCTGCATTGTCTGCAGACACGTAAGTTGTTGAGAACAAGGTCATCCCTTGCAAAAATGGCAGCCTCCTTTAGTACAAGGCCTGGTAGGCGTGGGTGATGGGGGCGGGAATGCCCATACATCATTTCAGACTTTGCTTTACGCTTGCTCATGACTGATGTACGAGACTCGCGAGAAACACTTCAGATGTCATGTCTTGGGTACGGAAGTAGAGTGGCGGAGTGTTTCATTTGATGACTTTGTTTGTCTGTTTGTTTGTTAGTGGCAGATAGAGTGTTTCAGTTGATGACTTTGTTTGTCTGTTTGTTTGTTAGTGGCAGATAGAATGTTTCAGTTGATGACTTTGTTTATCTGTTCAGTTTGTTTGTTGGTGGCAGATAGAATGTTTCAGTTGATGACTTTGTTTGTCTGTTCAGTTTGTTTGTTGGTGGCAGATAGAATGTTTCAGTTGATGACTTTGTTTGTCTGTTTGTTTATTAGTGGCAGATAAAGTGTTTCATTTGATGACTTTGTTTATCTGTTTGTTTGTTAGTGGCAGATAGAATGTTTCAGTTGGTGACTTTGTTTGTCTGTTTGTTTGTTAGTGGCAGAGTGTTTCATTTGATGACTTTTTTTTAATATTTTTTGTTTAGTATGACATACAGTTGGGAGCTTATTGACAGTGAAATGGACAAAAGGGTCGACGAAGACTTTGTAAATCCGCTTGCTCTTGGCACATGCGAGAATCACATTGACACAAATGACTAAAGCCTGTTCTGTTAGTGCTTCTCCGTAAGCTTGCTGCCCATGCTTTCTGGGCAATAGTAACACAGGAAAATTATAGTAACATTTTCAAAGGACATAATTAACATGTGAACATTTCGTGAAGGCAATGAAGTCGTTACCATGAGATTGTGCACGTGCTACAGTGAACCCGCAAACAATTAATTGATTATATTCCGAAATCTGCGATAATCTATTGAATAATTTATTCCTTGTGCAGAATACCTTCATATAAGCACAGAAGACCTGCGTGTTTGTAGAAGGTTTGTTTAGTATGCGGATTTGTATGTGAAACTCGTGCGGACAGACACAGATATACATACATGCAGACAGACAGACATACAGACAGACATACAGACAGACATACAGACAGACATACAGACAGACATACAGACAGACATACAGACAGACATACAGACAGACATACAGACGGACAGACATACAGACAGACATACAGGCAGACAGACAGACAGACAGACTGATAGAAACATATGTTGCTTGCATACATGTATCGCTTTCAAACACACAGACACACAAACACATACACACACACACACACACACACACACACGCACGCACGCCGCTCGCACACACACACACACACACACACACACACACACACACACACACACACACTTTCCATCCCAAAACCACTCCAACCGCATCACCCACCCCAACTCACAAAAACACCCCATCTTAGTCTATATTGCTCGTTTTAATACACTTTAAAGGAGAAAAAAAAATCAAAAATCCAGTTCAACGCGTTCATGTTTTTAGAGAGTAAGCATTAAGATTGTTGACACGTTCAAGACGCTTCATGAATTATAGATTTTCTCCCATCTTCCTTTCTTCTGGCATCCGTCGGTCTGCCCTGAGCAGAAAAGGACGACTGGGTATCCAGGCACTGAGAAGATTTCCGTTCTTTTTGTGAAAAGAATGCTCTCAGACAGTTTAAGAAAAAGGAAAACTAGTGGTGTGGTGTTGGCGGTGGTGTGTGTGTGTGTGTGTATGTCTGTGTCTGTGTGTCGGTGTCTGTGTGTCGGTGTCTGTGTGTGTCAGACTGTAGACATATGCGAGTGTCTTGGGGGAGGGGGGGGGTTGCTATTTAGGCAGACTAAGGTATGATATGAGGTTTGGTCAGTATTACTGACTAAGACCCCAGTAAGTTTGGCTTGTACTGCGACCAAAATTAACAGGATTACAAAAATGACAAGTTGAGGATAACTGTGATAATGATAATGCTGTTGCTGTATGGGACGATGATCACGAGACGTCGGCCAGGGAAACAAAGCGAAGAGGACAAGCGACAAAGGTAAGGACGTGACATTAATGATGACAACCGGCGACGAAGGTGAGGATCTGGTGACAGCCCTGATAACGGGTATAGGTGCATGGCTGACCTGTGCAATATGGTCACAGTGACGGGTCAAGAATTACCGCTTTGAGTATTGTAGTTGTTAGGAATGTCGATTTCACTGTAATTAAGTCAAAGATTATGAGCGACGACCTTCCAGAGTCTCACGTGCTGTCTTGACAGGGACGGGTATAAAGAATACGATCCACCAGTGAGACTCGTTACTCATACTTATTATACTGATTGTTTGTCTCTGTTGTCACGTGACGACTTTCATATTATCATGGTGCGTGCATTCTCGACATGGATACAAGGCATACGAGCCACCAGCGACGATCGCAACCAATATACTTTTTCTTTTCTTTTTATATTTAGTCAAGTTTTGACTCAATATTTTAACATCGAGGGGGAATCGAAACGAGGGTCGTGGTGTATGTGTGTGCGTGCGTGCGTGTGTGCGTGCGTGTAGAGCGATTCAGACCAAACTACTGGACCGATCTTTATGAAATTTGACATGAGAGTTCCTGGGTATGATATCCCCGAACGTTTTTTTCCCTTTTTTTGATAAATGTCTTTGATGACGTCATATCCGGCTTTTCGTGAAAGTTGAGGCGGCACTGTCACGCTCTCATTTTTCAACCAAATTGGTTGAAATTTTGATCAAGTAGTCTTCGACGAAGCCCGGACTTCGGTATTGCATTTCAGCTTGGTGGCTTAAAAATTACTTAATGACTTTGGTCATTAAAAATCTGGAAATTGTAAAAAAAATTATTTTTTTCTAAAACGATCCCAATTTACGTTCATCTTATTCTCCATCATTTGCTGATTCCAAAAACATATAAATATGTTATATTCGGATTAAAAACAAGCTCTGAAAATTAAATATATAAAAATTATTATCAAAATTAAATTGTCGAAATCAATTTAAAAACACTTTCATCTTATTCCTTGTCGGTTCCTGATTCCAAAAACATATAGATATGATATGTTTGGATTAAAAACACGCTCAGAAAGTTAAAACAAAGAGAGGTACAGAAAAGCGTACTATCCTTCTTAGCGCAACTACTACCCCGCTCTTCTTGTCAATTTCACTGCCTTTGCCATGAGCGGTGGACTGACGATGCTACGAGTATACGGTCTTGCTGAAAAATGGCATTGCGTTCAGTTTCATTCTGTGAGTTCGACAGCTACTTGACTAAATATTGTATTTTCGCCTTACGCGACTTGTTTGTTAAATGTGTTTTTCATAGACAATGAGCTCCTTCTCTGTTTCTGTTGTGATTACTTCCATATTAGTACGGCGGAACTGTACCGACATGGATATAATGCATTCGAGCCATCAGCAGGGATGTCACCTATAAATGCACTTGTTAAGGTCATAGAGGGTCAAACCCATCTTTGACTGAGACTAGTGCTGGCCTTGTGCTGATCAGCCGAAGGACGAAAGCTGTCATCACGCCGCAGCAGCGGTTGTCGTCAAACAATTTAAATTCTTGTACTTGTACTAACACGTACTGCGTGTCCACATGGAAATTCATCACCCTCAACCTCACAGCCCATCTCCTTCCGCCCTCCGCGCCCTGGGCGACCCAGCGAAGCGGACAAGACCCGTGTCAGGGAAAGTAAATGAATAATGCAAGAAACGCTTGGCAGCCATGATTGATGAAATGGCAGCGCGAGGGGAAATTACTCTTCTCTAAACCCTTCATGTTCCTTTTTCTCTCCCTTCTTCACTTCCCGTTGCTGAGCACTTGGAACGTTGCTTAATCGTTTGCTAAAATATGATTGGCTGGGTGCTGATGATGTGATTTTCACGAGCATAGAGCCTAACACTGACACGCATGGCAAAGAAACTTTCACACACAGTTATTGGACATAGCAAAACGCTCAACAGGGTTCATCAAGTTTGACACTGAATTAGGCCAGAACTAACCACCGGAATTAAAAAAGCAAACAACATACAACGAACCAACGAACATACCGAATAACGCCCAATACAACACACCAAGTATAAACCATTGAGAAAAAGATAACATTAGCTCAAAAAGCTCATGAAGATCATAAAGTAAAACTATAGAAAAATACGTTGAGGATGATGGCGACAATGACAACAACAACGACGACGATGACGGCAATGGCACCACTCGCAACAAAACGACATTACTTTCAACGTAGAAACAATAAACACATAACTTAAAATCTGGTTTACACCAAAAGCAAATCTTCAAACTGCGTTTAAAACTCCAAGACACTGATCACTTGAGGAAAGAATTCAGAAATCCTTTCGCCCAGTTATGTAATAATCTGAATTGTCAACTCCCAACAACACTCGCACAGCGGCGAACAATAACCAACCTACCAAGCCCACTCGACAGATCCTTTGTACCCGTACCTTGATCCCCCCGTTGTGGCCGTTGGTATATTACAAAAGCGGCATCCACCAAGTCCAAATTCCCTTTCAGCCCGATTTGAGGCCTAACCCCATCCAAAGCTGCGGATAAATAACAAATCGCAGGTGTAGGGTGAGAGAGAGAGAGAGAGAGAGAGAGAGAGAGAGAGAGAGAGAGAGAGAGAGAGAGAGAGAGAGAGAGAGAGAGAGAGAGAGAGAGACCGATTTGACCCCTTCCTCCCTCCAAAACTGTGGATAAATAACAGATGGCAGGTAAACGAGAGAAAGTGTAAGCTTTTCACGAAGATTTTATAATTACTCCTCGTGTAACCGAGAGTGGGAGATTTTAACAGAGGAGATCAAGAGAAGCCCAGTACATGTACTATAAATCGTACAACAGACCTTCTAAAAATAACTGAAACTATGTGAACGCAGGTGCAGGACAACACTGACTGGCTTATAAAATAAGTTCGTGTACCTAGGAAGAAAATAAATACGATACAGTAATGTCGTTAAGTGTCGACTTAGGCTACAATCGGCGAAAACTTTGCCGTTATAGAATTAACCAATTTTTACGACTTTTACACCACACAAGGACTGCCTTAAACTTAAAAAAAAAAAAAAAAAAAACCGCCGAAACTTCCATGGCGCATTTGCCCTGGAAAATAAATTATATCACCATCCCCGATTACGTTCTTAAAAAAATAAAAAAATAAATAAAAAAACAGTGAAAAAAAAACCCAACAAAATACAGCCACATTTCCGCTACCCTTCTTTGATCCTGAACATTGCGAATAGCCAAACTGAATACCAGCAAAACTGAGATGACGACAAGTTGCTCGTGACTCACAGGTCACGAAGAAAAACCGCCAAACACAGAATTTATGTTCCACCTGACTGACCACCCGCCGTGCAACAAGCGTGGCCGGTGGACCATTCAATGCAGGTAGGCGTCTGGACAGGGGTGGCTCCGTACAATGACAGGTTTAAAGTGTGATATTATCAGATATCCTACTCATGACATGAATACTAACGCTATATTACCATAACTGCCGAGTTAAGTGAGATAAGGATAGGTAGATACATTGTTGTGGATTATCGTGAAAATATGTTTCTTGGCGACATGCAGGGAAAATGTGAAGAGAAAAATGTGAATCGTTCAATTTGTTTGCGCTTTTTGAGTTAATTATCAGGTCTTGTAAATATAATAGCAAACTAGCAAATAAGCAAACCACAAATCACCAAATTCAAACAGACACACACACACAGACACATTACACACACACCCACCCCAGCACCATCCTCCCCCACTCACTTATACTCAAACAATGAAAGAAAACTACAAACAATCCATACACACGCCACTCATACAAAAAAGGTCGAGTGCAAGACCCCACTCATGTATAAACATCAGCGAAAGACGTCCACATAGATCATTATCATTGCGACCAGACAAAGCACACAGAAGAAGAGAATCCTTCAAACTGCACTTATCACCTGTGCCGCGTCAATCATTCTCGTCGTTATTGTATCATCTCCCCATCACAAATCCTTTCTATTTACCGCCCTTGCCTCTTTGATAGCGGCCATCTTTATTCCGAATGTGGTATCACGCCAAGGCTGGATCGGGGATCTATTTCCTGTGAATTAATTGTTCGCAAGGTCTGAACTCTGACTACATAATACTGTCATCACTCAAATTCTTTATTTGATGTTTAACGTCGTTTTCAACCACAAAGGTTATATCGCGACGGGGAAAGGGGGGGGGGGGGGGGAGATGGGATAGAGCCACTTGTTAATTGTTTCTTGTTCACAAAAGCACTAATCAAACAATTGCTCCAGGGGCTTGCAACGTAGTACAATATATTACCTTACTGGGAGAATGCAAGTTTCCAGTACAAAGGACTTAACATTTCTTACATACTGCTTAACTAAAATCTTTACAAACATTGACTATATTCTATACAAGAAACACTTAAGGGTAAAAGGAAAAACAGAATCCGTTAGTCGCCTCTTACGACATGCTGGGGAGCATCGGGTAAATTCTTCCCCCTAACTCGCGGGGGGTCATCACTCAAATCTCGACAGTGCTCGGAACTGGCCGCGTGTATGCTTCACCGACCGCGAGTTCTACGGGTACCTGACGACAGGACAGGACAGGACAAGACAGGACAAGACAAGACAAGACAAGACAAGACAAGACAAGACAAGACAAGACAAGACAAGACAAGACAAGACAAGACAAGACAAGACAAGACAAGACAAGACAAGACAAGACAAGACAAGACAAGACAAGACAAGACAAGACAAGACAAGACAAGACAAGACAAGACAAGACAAGACGATTATTGATTTTTGAAATATTGATTGCCATTTTGACAAAAGAAGAGGAATACATTTTAATACCCCATTGCAGTTAAATGGAGATCCTTCTCCCTAGTGGAAAGCTAGCAGCGACAAGAGTCGCGCCACTGAGGTGTGTACGTGTTCAGATGTAATCAGTTACCTGCAGTTCTGACAGAATGAGCGACGTCTTTCATTTGCCACGACGGTGACACCGGAGTGGGACATGAATACCATCCCTAGCTGAGTCATCGCATGAGTTGACCCGTGTCCGTCTCGGCCTGGATTCGACCCTGTGATCCGGGGATCAGAAATCCAGTGTTCCACCAAATATCTGAATTTTCGTTTCCATTTGATGACGGGATGACTGATTATTAAACACCAAAGAACAACAACCCCGAAGACGACAACAACAACGACAATAACGACAATCGTAACATTAATTCATTTTTGAAACGTGTTTATATTCTTAAAAAAAAGAGAAAAAAACCTGGTTGGCAGTTGTTGATAGCAATCCCATTGCGCACAGCTCGATGGTATAAAGAGATAAGTCTGGCATCGCCTCCCAAACCCGTCACGGTGGAAGCGAGGGAGGAAGGCAGGTAAAAAGATTTGTAGGTTTGATATCAAAGACACATTTCCTCCTTCAGCAGGTATGGCATTACTATCCGAGGGCAGTGTACTTTCCCGTCGCGATATAACCTTCGTGGTTGAAAACGACGTTAAACACCAAATAAAGAAAGAAAGTGTACTTTAGTTGAGGTCTATGGTACTTACTTCAGTTTTAAATCTAAATTTTAATCCGTTTTTTTTGTTGGTGGTTTTAAACAAAAGTTTATTTAGTAATTTACAATGTACGCACGTACACCTTTGCAATTCAAATATTTGTAAATTGACAGTGTTAAAAAAAACCACACAGGCAAACCAACGCAACCGTACGTTCCACACACATACATAACAGTCTGAGATACACTAGAAATCAGCAAAGAAGTGCGGACGTGTGCACAAACAAAAACCGCAAACTGCAACGTTGCAAATATCTCTAATTTTAACAACACTTATAACACGTCTCCCATACCTAATTAGGTTTTCCTGTTTAACTCGACAAAAATGTTGGAAATATTTAAATTTGAGGAAAACATGACGGTTAATAAGCGCACAACAAGGAGAGCATCTATTTAAATATCACCCGCAACCTTTCCCTACTTTCTGTCGAACTTTCTGTCGAACTGTCTGCATGAATGTTGCATGCATTTAATTTATAAGACATTTTCAAGAGGAGGGTTCCAACAAGCTTTAAGTTTCGTTATTACAAATGCCGTGCGAGCATTACCGTTCACATTTGTCAGCATTTTGGTGAACAGTCCATGTAACTCCTGCCTCATAAAACGCAGCTTAACTTTAACGGTGCACTCTTTTTCCCAAGATCCACAAAACAATCGGATTGAGAGTCTTTCGATCTAATTCCCCCCCCCCTACCACCACCATCCACTCCTCATGGGTTAAAATAAACCACACACTTACAAGCGGAGCTCGCTGTTTAGAACAGCAAAAGATAAGCCAGCAAACGACTTGTGTTGTTTACAAGATGCTGTCTTTGATGTGACGTTACCTGCGTAGCACGAGCCTGCACTCCCCACTATCCTCTCCCTAAATAAGCTCGGCTTTTACTTTCTTCTCATAAACCACAACTAGATTGATTAATCCTGACTGCCGTCATGGACTTCCTCCTTAATGGAGCCAGCAGTATGCACTTCAAAAACGGGATGCAAACCACTTGAATATTAATTGCCTCCCATGTTTGTTTAGAATGCGGATGTTGCGACAAATTAATCATCTGATATGGCATTTAAGAAAAGTGCTGGGTCCTAATTTGTTCCAGCACCGAATTAAAACTGGCGACGCTCAAAACACAAAACTGGCCCACTTCATTCTGTTTACCCACATTCGAGTTCAAAATGTCATTTTGTTTGTTTGTTTGTTTGTTTGCTTAACGCCCAGCCGACCACGAAGGGCCATATCAGGGCGGTGCTGCTTTGACATATAACGTGCGCCACACACAAGACAGAAGTCGCAGCACAGGCTTCATGTCTCACCCAGTCACATTATTCTGACACCGGACCAACCAGTCCTAGCACTAACCCCATAATGCCAGACGCCACGACCTCCCGATTACGGGGCGGACGCCTTACCACTAGGCCAACCGTGCCGGTCAAAATGTCATGGTCACCAACTTTATCATACGCGCCGACTTATGGTATGATCAATTTCAAAGCGTCAGTGCGGATTCAATTTGGATGCATGTGCATATAGGCTATTTTAGATGCTGATTTTGCCACACACCAAAATTGGACTCGAACAGCCATGTCAAGAATTGATGTAATCTTAACAGCAAGAAAACTTCGATTTGATGTGTTCGGGCGCAATCGAGGAGAAAAAAAGAGTCAGATACAGGCCTACAAATGAGTTGGAGAAGGGGGTAGCGGGATCACTCTAAATGGTACTATTATTCAATTCAGTATGCTGTTTAATTAACCCTTTCACTGCCTGTCAAATGTCAGCTTACTTCCTGGGTAACTTGCTTTAACGGGCCATAAACCATGCAATGAACAACAACAACAGAAGAAGAAGAAAAACAACAAACAATCAATGCATGTTTTGTGTATTTTTATGTATACATCAAGGGCACACTGTAAGTTGTCAATTCAGGTGTATACAGCTAATGCTTTGTATACAAATGTTTCCTGGCAGTGAACAGGTTAAGTTTCCATGTGGTCTGCTTTCGATTTATAGAGTAAACTCGCCTATTAGTGAAAAAAGGCGAAACATATTCACGACTCGTAGTAGGGTTTGGGACTTAGCGCATGGCGGCCGCAATTATTAGTCTCGGCTTTCCCCTTTGTTGGGGGACAACAAACTCCCGGTGCTTTTTTGACAAGAATTAAGAAAAGTGTCGTCACAACCGCGTCTAATATATTATTACGTCATGTTTTTAAACAAAGGGACGTATTCGCTTCGCGTTTTTTCCACAGCTGAAAGTGATTGTGAATCTCTCGCTGTCTCTACTGAAGAAAAAAATCGGAAAGGGTAAAATATGTTTCCCACGCGGTGTAGCATGTGAGAATTTTGTGAGATAACGTTTTACCGAGAATTTACTTTCGCAAAGTGAGTCCACGTGATTTTAACCGGAAGTTCAGTGTCCCCCCAAAAAAACGTCTGTTAATTATGCTGGGTCACGGGGTCTTGCAAGTCGTGAATTCTTTTCGAAGTACAATGGAGGCATTGGAATTGACGTCTCAAGTTATTGTGACGTCAAAAATACAGACTGTCAAATATGGGCGCCCTCGGGAGGAAAAGTCAACCCTGCTTGAGTTTCCTTCACCTAGACGTTCATCAACACATACCAACGCGAATGTGACAAACGTGAGCTGACCATGGATTTACCCTGCGTTGAAGACCCGCCGGTCGACATGGGTCCACGTAGGCGAGGAGGCTTGGGCACAGCTACAAGTGCTGGCAATCATGTGCTACACAAGGTGTTTTCCGAACTAAAAGGTCGGAGCGGCAAGCAGGTTTTCGAGAGAAACGTCGATCTCAACGACATGTTCAGGCTGCAGAAGAAGGTAGGTTCAGGCGGGTTCAGCGAAGTCTGGTTAGCGCGGTACAGACATAAAGCCCGCCTGGACCCAGTGGCCATCAAGTTAATACCGCAGAAGCAATGCTCCAACGACATGGTTGTCAACGAGGTGTCGATCCTCAAATCACTTCTCCATACCACCTTCATCGTCCAGATGGTCAGCTGTTTCCGCACTTCTACCTACTACGCCATCGTGATGAAGTACGCCACGCGTGGCAACCTGCACGAGAGGGTCAAGATGGTCCGCTGTTTCTCCGAGATGGTGGCTCGCTTCTACGCCGCGGAGATCGCCGAGGGACTCTTCGTGCTGCACGAAAAGGGTATTATCCACCGGGACCTCAACCTGGACAACGTGCTTGTCTGCGAGAGCGGCCACGTGGTGCTGTCCGACTTCGGCCTCAGCCTGCAGCGAGACCCCGCCATCATTGACGAACCGTGCGAGCCGTGGCTGGAGGGAGCAGGCAAGCCGCAGTTCCCGCCCCCAGAGGTGTTCATGAACCAGACGTACGACAAGACCGCGGACTGGTGGGCCTTCGGGGTCATCCTCTACCGCATGGTGTGCGGGTACTTCCCCTTCGTCAGGTCCAGGAAACGCTCCCGCGACAGCAGTGCCTACGACCTGCAGCTCGTCTACCGCCCGGAGCAATACCCAAGCTTCCTCTCCCGTCCCGCCGTGGAGGTCATCTCCCGGCTGTTGATGCGCCGCAAGGAGTCGCGGCTAGGAGGGGGCAAGCTAGAGGAGAACGCCATTGCCAGCACCATGTTCTTCTATCACGTGGACTGGGGCCGGGTCCGCGACATGACCGTTCCGGTCCCCTTCACCGAGCTTCTGGACCCCAAGCACATCAGCGAGAACTACACGCTCTACCTGCCTGTGTCGTACGTTGGTTCGGAAAAGGAACAGATCTCCGCGGCCTGTAAGCAGCGTCTGGCGGTTGTGCCCGAAGTCAAGGGGAGAAACCTTCGTTTACTTGCTTTGAACCTGAAGGGCCTGAAAGGGAAGGATGGAAAGGATACAGCGAAACAGACCTTGGCTATGTCCAAGTGGGCTGTACTGGTCAACCCGAGACTGTGGTTTGGGAAGAACACAAGACATGCAAAGAAAGCGACTAGCAAAATCATAAATCCGAATGATATATTTAACTGGTGATGAATACAATTAATATCTCTGTATCTTTATCTTTCGTGACATGTGGGGGAGGGAGCGGGAGGCATGTTCTCACTTACACATGTGGGGGAGGGAGCGGGAGGCATGTTCTCACTTACAGATTGGGTTTTCATCATTGTCACTGACGAAGTGATCGTTATCCTGTATCAACATCAGGTGTATCAGAATATAGATACGAATGCATATTGAATGAAGCGTTTTGTATGGTTAATGAAGTCCTTGTATTTCAATGAACGATTTCTCTGAAAGAGGTATCACACATCTTGAAACATTTTAATATCGATCGGATCCCATAGAACCAGGAACAGCCGTGTAAACGCAGGGTAAAAATCAAACGCTCGAAAAGAAGAAGAAGGGGGAAGCGTAGAAAGAAGCAGAATAAGAGGAGGGAAGTGGGGAAGTAGAAGAATGAAAAGAGGAGAATGGGAAGAACATTGTGTCCAGGAGGCACAACACGCTTGTTATGAAACGATCTGCTAAACGATTGTTTAAAGCTCTTTTTGAATTTTTTCCAAGTTTCAAGATGAAGTGAAGGGACTTCGCACAAATAATTAAAATCTCGCAAACGCATTTTCAAATCCATGAACTCACTGAGCAACGCAGTTCATGTGTTACGTAAAATTCTGGGTAATCCATGCACCATGCAAGGAACTTTATCAACAGCACACAGCTTTTACAGTAAATACGTTTGTTGCTTCTTGTAATTTCAATTCATTTAATTACTTCTTTTTTGTTTTTATCCCATTGCTTGGACGTTCGGGAAATTCGGAAAGCTAGCAGCAACATGACCCTCGCTAACGACCAAAGCTACGGCAAGTTGTAACATTATTTCATAATGCGGTATGTAGTGATCTAAAGTCTAAAAGCCAGCGAACTTTTAACAACTGAACCCGAGAAAACAAAACGTTTGTCTTTTTAGTGCTGGAAGAAAAATAAAGACAACCCCAGACGCGGTAGAACATTCATCAACACGTACGAGAAGGGAGAGCAAAAAGAGAGACCGAGAATCGCTCGAGAGTTGCACGCCCTTCTCTTCCCTTTATTTGCACAAGATGGAGGAAAATGTGCCCGATAATTCGTTTTCCAGGCAAGAAATCTCCCACATTTATCTCCTCTTGTCGTTTTCACGACTTTCCAGACGAAAAAAGCTGAAAAGGAGAGTCAAAAACACAGAATGAAAGAGGCGAGGATACTCTTTCTTTCTGCCATTATTTGGCAGAGAAAACCAAACCAGGAAAGAATAATAGTGTGCCTATATAACATGTTGTTGATTTCTAGAAATGACCATTTTAATTGAATACTTGTTATTACTTTCCAGTTTAAAAAGGCTGGACCCTATAATCAATTCTTGCATAAAAAAACACACAAAACAAAACTTTCCTTCTTTCTTTATTTGGTGTTTAACGTCGTTTTCAACCATTAAAGGTTATATCGCGACGGACACAAAACAAAACACTAACACTTGAAAGAAACAAAAACGAATAGCAACCATCACATTCCACATTATTCAAATACTTAAATCAATACAATGAGGCTGGGTTCACAAATGGCTCCTTCATATGCGCACGAGTGTAAGCTATAGTATATCGAAGATGTTGATAGTTAAATTGTCAGGGACACATCATTTACGTTAACCTACCACGTACCGACTCGATGAAGGTTTCCTCATTTGCATCGACACACACACACACACACACACGCGCGCGCGCACGCACGCACGCACGCACAGCACGCACGCACGCAGGCACGCACGCACGCACGCACGCACGTACACACACACATACACACACACACACACACACACACACACACACACACACACACACACACACACACTCAGAGTGACAAAATAAAGAAAGCATCTGAACTGTTTTTGTTTGAGTAGAAAAGACGTATCCGTTTACTTAATGATTAAATCCCCCACAGCTAAATGCACGTTTTTGAATTCGATGATTGAACAGAAAGGTTTGCAAGACCAGCATTCCGACGGACTGACACTAATTGTCTCTTGTTTGTACAAGAACATTTCAACAATTAGTAAGCTCATAGTTTTTGCTCAGGCAGTGAAATCTATATGGATTAAGATCACGATGCTTTCTTGAGAACGTGCGAATGCACCGCTGCAAACAGGATGATGGGATCAAAGATGAAAGCACAGCGAAATACAATACCCACGACATTTTGAAATGATTATAATTATTACTCAGTCATGCTGCAGTCTTGTGCTGATGAAAGCCGATAAGAAACGCATTGTAACGTAGCCAGACACAACACATCCAAGGCATGCGCTTTCGGTCGCTTGGAAACGACTTGTTAATGCTTGAAAATTATATCAGGTAAAGTATCAGCAGATGTTTTGTTACCTGGATTATTTTTTTGTCAACTTTATTTTGTTGTTGTTGTATTTGTGCCTATATTAATCATGTTTAAAATGATGCACTTGACACTTCTCCTGTGATCATTGAATCACAGTGATAGACATCAGTGTGAATAATTTCAAACGCGGAGACTATACTGTGTGAACTGTGAAAGGAAACAAGCTTGCACAGCCATATCGGTTGAAGGGACGTTAAAAAAGACACCCAACCTGATCTTTGGCGTTTCTTCTGTTATCTCTACCACTTGCACATCATCGCAATAGGACATGTATGCTTGAACTAGAGAGACGTACGCGGTAATGGTAGGGAGTTAAGGTGGAGGGGAGAGAGCTAGGTAGATGGTGGGGGGGGGGGGGGGGGGGGTAGGGGGGGGGGGGAGTAATAAGTTGGTGCAATGACGGTACCTTCATCTGTTACGTTATCCAGATGTACGTTTTTAATCATATAATAACCCATTATTACTTTCTGATTGTGTGGATCACGATATATATCTATTAAATCCTGCACCTGTATTCTGTTACCAGTACATCTAAAGTTCCCTACAGGCATGTGGACCCCCTTCTCCTTCACATCGTATTTTTCAGTTTTTGATAAATGTCTTTGATGACGTCATATCCGGCATTTTGTAAAAGTTGAGGGGGCACTGTCACACCCTCATTTTTCAATCAAATTGATTGAAATTTTGGCCAAGCAATCTTCGACGAAGGCCGGACTTTAGTATTGCATTTCAGCTTGGAGGCTTAAAAATTAATTAATGACTTTGGTCATTAAAAATCTGAAAATTGTAATTACAATTATTTTTTTATAAAACGATCCAAAATTACGTTTATTGTATACCCACAATTCCACCCCAAGCATCCGACCGTAACCGCTTTTACATTTAGTCAAGTTTTGACTAAATGTTTTAACATAGAGGGGGGAATCGAGACGAGGGTCGTGGTGTGTGTGTGTGTGTGTGTGTGTGTGTGTGTGTGTGTGTGTGTGTGTGTGTGTGTGTGTGTGTGTGTGTGTGTGTGTGTGTGTGTGTAGAGCGATTCAGAGTAAACTACTGGACCGATCTTTATGAAATTTTTCATGAGAGTTCCTGGGTATGATATCCCCAGACGTATTTTTCAGTTTTTGATAAATGTCTTTGATGACGTCATATCCGGCATTTTGCAAAGAATGAGGCGGCACTGTCACACCCTCATTTTTCAATAAAATTGATTGAAATTTTGGCCAAGCAATCTTCGACCAAGGCCGGACTTTGGTATTGCATTTCAGCTTGAAGGCTTGAAAATTAATTAATGACTTTGGTCATTAAAAATCTGAAAATTGTAATTAAAATTTTTTTTTATAAAACGATCCAAAATTACGTTTATCGTATTCTGCATCATTTTCTGATTCCAAAAACATATAAATATGTTATATTCGGATTAAAAACAAGCTCTGAAAATTAAAAATATAAAAATTATGATTAAAATTAAATTTCCGAAATCGATTTAAAAACAATTTTATCTTATTTCTTGTCCGTTCCTGATTCCAAAAACATATAGATATGATATGTTTGGATTAAAAACACGTTCAGAGAGTTAAAAAGAATAGAGATATAGAAAAGCGTGCTATCCTCCTCAGCGCAACCGCTACCGCGCTTTTCTGGATTGTTAATTTCACTGCCTTTGCCACGAGCGGTGGACAGACGATGCTACGGTACGAGTGTACGGTCTTGCGGAAAAAATGCAATGCGTTCAGTTTCATTCTGTGAGTTCGACTGAGCTTGACTAAATGTTGTATTTTCGCCTTACGCGACTTGTTAGAAAGTACAGACAAGCCACTTTTGATCTTTCAAAGTTTGTTTCTCCAAAGTTTATCATTGGGCAGATCCGAACAGGAAGAAACACAATCCATCCAGCTCTCAAGAGACATGGCAGAGCGACCCGACAGAGATTGATTACGTCAACAAACACAAAAAATCCCATGCCCCGCGCTTGCGCACACGCATCATATCGGCATCCGAGTACACAAAACTACCGGAAAAAATGTCACCCAGGCGGCAAACAGGCCCCGGATCATTACAGCCACGGTGGGGGCACAGCGTCTTCCTGTGCAAGCAAAATTTTCATGATTGTCTGTTTGCTATGGAGGGGAAGCGAGTCTCCCTGGGGAGTCCGATCGAACGAATGACTAAACGCTCCTCCAGTCTCGGAGAGGGTTGTTGCAGTTTCCTGACAGGGCTCTGAAAGTATGGGTAAGTGCGAGGCTCCTGTTAATCGCTGCATGGGAAAAAGGCGGACTCGGCCCCAGCTCCTGAAATGTTGACGTTTCTTGCGGTGGCATAATGTGAAAGTTGTGTGAGATAGAAGTCGGGATGTCAACTTAAAGGACTCATTTAAGGAAAGTTTTTAAACAGAGCAAGAATGGATTTTTGAACACGTCCAGTTACATGTTCTATCTATCTTCCATGGAATATCATGTACTTTTTGTCAGAAAACAAGCTTACTTCAACACAGATCTAAAGATTGGAACCAGGTCTATAATTAATCGTACTTCGTCATTCGTAGGAAACGTAACTCTCCGTTTTGTACTGTCTCTTGACATTTTGCATCTACTCGTAACTCGTCAGGGCGTTCTTCACAATATGACATTTCCAATTCTGCATTGTGAAGACATTTAGCCTTGTGTGGAAGCAATGCACTTATCTAAGAATCAATGAAAAGCTTCGGCTTGTAAAAAAATAAATAACCCGTGACATCTTCATTTTTCAAAACACTGCTGCGTGCTTACGGGGAGTTTTTAATCACAGACGCACGTATGTACGTACACAACGCGAAATATGAGATTATTTATCAGTTCAATTATCTAGAGCTCATCTTTATATGCCACGAAAAGGCTAAAGGCAGTTCGACATAGATTAATAGATTTTTTGGGACTTCTTATTGTTTTGACGTTTTATGTTAATATGTAAAGCGCGGAGAGCACAGTTGTGGTTCGCGCTATATAAGCTCCCCATAATAATAATAATGTTGTCTACTCAGCACCATTTGTGATATTAGTCTGCTTCTTGTCAGGCAAATCCATTCTTGAAAGAAATACATGGTAAAGAAAAAAGAACATGATGAAGAATACGAAAAACTGAAAATTGATTTTTCGAGGGTGACAGAATAAGCAATGCAAACATGCTTTTTTTCATCCGGCCCTTTCCCATTGAGGGGTAACCCGATAACAAGAAGAAATAGAAGTTAAGTTGACTACAGTGCAAGGAGGAGGAAGAGGAGCAGGACTAGGACTGCGATCACGACGTCGACGATGAAGAGAACGACGGCGATGTGAAGATAATTCTAGGATTAGCATACACGGATCGCACAAAATAAAACACAGTTAAGCTGTCCCGCAAAAGACTACAACGATCGATAAAACTTGAGACACCAGAATCGATGTTCTTGGATCACATTTCAGACAGACAACAGCTGTGCTCATATATACACAACAAGAACGTGAAAACGACACGCATCTCCAATCCATATTTTACCTTAAAGATGCTTCCCTTCCCGTGTAAATGATCATAACAAATTATAGACATCGGCCTCCTAATCGGAAGGTCGTGAGTTCGAACCCCGGCCGCGGCCGCCCGGTGGGTTAAGGGTGGAGATTTTTCCGATCTCCCAGGTCAACTTATGTGCAGACCTGATAGTGCCTTATCCCCAAGAAGAAGAAGAAGAAGAAGAAGAAGAAGAAGAAGAAGAAGAAGAAGAAGAAGAAGAAGAAGAAGAAGAAGAAGAAGAAGAAGAAGAAGAAGAAGAAGAAGAAGAAGAAGAAGAAGAAGAAGAAGAAGAAGAAGAAGAAGAAGAAGAAGAAGAAGAAGAAGAAGAAGAAGAAGAAGAAGAAGAAGAAGAAGAAGAAGAAGAAGAAGAAGAAGAAGAAGAAGAAGAAGAAGAAGAAGAAGAAGAAGAAGAAGAAGAAGAAGAAGAAGAAGAAGAAGAAGAAGAAGAAGAAGAAGAAGAAGAAGAAGAAGAAGAAGAAGAAGAAGAAGAAGAAGAAGAAGAAGAAGAAGAAGAAGAAGAAGAAGAAGAAGAAGAAGAAGAAGAAGAAGAAGAAGAAGAAGAAGAAGAAGAAGAAGAAGAAGAAGAAGAAGAAGAAGAAGAAGAAGAAGAAGAAGAAGAAGAAGAAGAAGAAGAAGAAGAAGAAGAAGAAGAAGAAGAAGAAGAAGAAGAAGAAGAAGAAGAAGAAGAAGAAGAAGAAGAAGAAGAAGAAGAAGAAGAAGAAGAAGAAGAAGAAGAAGAAGAGAAGAAGAAGAAGAAGAAGAAGAAGAAGAAGAAGAAGAAGAAGAAGAAGAAGAAGAAGAAGAAGAAGAAGAAGAAGAAGAAGAAGAAGAAGAAGAAGAAGAAGAAGAAGAAGAAGAAGAAGAAGAAGAAGAAGAAGAAGAAGAAGAAGAAGAAGAAGAAGAAGAAGAAGAAGAAGAAGAAGAAGAAGAAGAAGAAGAAGAAGAAGAAGAAGAAGAAGAAGAAGAAGAAGAAGAAGAAGAAGAAGAAGAAGAAGAAGAAGAAGAAGAAGAAGAAGAAGAAGAAGAAGAAGAAGAAGAAGAAGAAGAAGAAGAAGAAGAAGAAGAAGAAGAAGAAGAAGAAGAAGAAGAAGAAGAAGAAGAAGAAGAAGAAGAAGAAGAAGAAGAAGAAGAAGAAGAAGAAGAAGAAGAAGAAGAAGAAGAAGAAGAAGAAGAAGAAGAAGAAGAAGAAGAAGAAGAAGAAGAAGAAGAAGAAGAAGAAGAAGAAGAAGAAGAAGAAGAAGAAGAAGAAGAAGAAGAAGAAGAAGAAGAAGAAGAAGAAGAAGAAGAAGAAGAAGAAGAAGAAGAAGAAGAAGAAGAAGAAGAAGAAGAAGAAGAAGAAGAAGAAGAAGAAGAAGAAGAAGAAGAAGAAGAAGAAGAAGAAGAAGAAGAAGAAGAAGAAGAAGAAGAAGAAGAAGAAGAAGAAGAAGAAGAAGAAGAAGAAGAAGAAGAAGAAGAAGAAGAAGAAGAAGAAGAAGAAGAATAAGAAGAAGAAGAAGAAGAAGAAGAAGAAGAAGAAGAAGAAGAAGAAGAAGAAGAAGAAGAAGAAGAAGAAGAAGAAGAAGAAGAAGAAGAAGAAGAAGAAGAAGAAGAAGAAGAAGAAGAAGAAGAAGAAGAAGAAGAAGAAGAAGAAGAAGAAGAAGAAGAAGAAGAAGAAGAAGAAGATAAGAAGAAGAAGAAGAAGAAGAAGAAGAAGAAGAAGAAGAAGAAGAAGAAGAAGAAGAAGAAGAAGAAGAAGAAGAAGAAGAAGAAGAAGAAGAAGAAGAAGAAGAAGAAGAAGAAGAAGAAGAAGAAGAAGAAGAGAAGAAGAAGAAGAAGAAGAAGAAGAAGAAGAAGAAGAAGAAGAAGAAGAAGAAGAAGAAGAAGAAGAAGAAGAAGAAGAAGAAGAAGAAGAAGAAGAAGAAGAAGAAGAAGAAGAAGAAGAAGAAGAAGAAGAAGAAGAAGAAGAAGAAGAAGAAGAAGAAGAAGAAGAAGAAGAAGAAGAAGAAGAAGAAGAAGAAGAAGAAGAAGAAGAAGAAGAAGAAGAAGAAGAAGAAGAAGAAGAAGAAGAAGAAGAAGAAGAAGAAGAAGAAGAAGAAGAAGAAGAAGAAGAAGAAGAAGAAGAAGAAGAAGAAGAAGAAGAAGAAGAAGAAGAAGAAGAAGAAGAAGAAGAAGAAGAAGAAGAAGAAGAAGAAGAAGAAGAAGAAGAAGAAGAAGAAGAAGAAGAAGAAGAAGAAGAAGAAGAAGAAGAAGAAGAAGAAGAAGAAGAAGAAGAAGAAGAAGAAGAAGAAGAAGAAGAAGAAGAAGAAGAAGAAGAAGAAGAAGAAGAAGAAGAAGAAGAAGAAGAAGAAGAAGAAGAAGAAGAAGAAGAAGAAGAAGAAGAAGAAGAAGAAGAAGAAG
>NC_090254.1:26153801-26158110 GCF_037325665.1 Littorina saxatilis
CATCTTTTGGTCATTAGCCATCACCATTTCAGGTAATGAACGTGTATACCTGCAGTAAAATGTATACTTTTACCCCAAGGTTGTAAAGGTTTACGATCGACCATCTCCTGCGAAAAATAACTATATGTATTAATACAAAAGTTAATATTATTAGCAGAACATCTACGGGGCATAAAACCAACTCAAGAACCAGCCGTAAAAACAAAATATATAATCGCACTTGTAGATGCATCAACATCAAATGGCAGACAGACAGAGAGACAGACAGACGAACGCAGGCACGGACGGATGAACACGGACGCAGGGGCAGGCAGAAAAACAGACAGGTCAGCAGGTAGGTAAATCGATGGATAGAGATACAAATAAACAGACAGACAGACAGACAGGCAATAAAGCACGAAGGTAGGGGAAGGGCTCCTAATATGGACCACTTTTTGTTTCATGCTGATAAATAGCTTGTTTTCTCGCAAAGAAGTTTCATTTTGTGTTTGGTAGTCCTTCTTTCTTAGGTTAACCGTTAGGCCTAATTAGAATAAAATAGCTTTGATACACATTCAGCAAAAATTAAATACAGAAAAAAATCACAAAGGGTCCATATTAGCCAGTGAAGCGGCCTTCACGAATTACTGTAAAAAGCCCCCTATATTTCAAAATAACATGATACAACTTAGTGTACAAGTCAGCCTAATTAAAATATGCTCTGTTTCGGGTTGATGAGAGCATTATTTGAAGCACAGCAGGAAACTAAAGAAGCTTATCAAAAACAGAGTGAAACTAAGTGAAATTATCAACTTCCACGAAAAGAAGACTTTTCGTTGCATTTTTTTTAAATCTCGAGGGCTAGTTATAGGTTATTACCAGCAAGCTTCTTAATGAATTAATGAAAATAGCCTTTAGCTTTTATTTTCTTCGATTTGTTGAAGGTGGTCCATATTAGGGGACTCGCACATACTTTGAGATTTTGCTATTATTTTTTGTTTGCAGTAGAAACTCGGGGTCATATATAGCCATTTTTGTTTGATAAAAGCTTTGGCTGTAGACAGAAACGAGTCCGTTTTAGGCGGCAAATTTAGAGTGAACGCTGCCAAAAGTGAAAAAAGAGAAAAAGCCTAACGGTTTTGAGATTTGTGTTTTGACATGTGCAAGTTATCCAGAGAGGGTGAATACAGCGAATAAAACTTTTTTGAGCGCTCTAGCGCCGTTAGTTTGTGGTGGTCCATATTAGGAGCCGGTCCATATTAGGAGCCCTTCCCCTAAGTATAGCATGCAGAAACTGACAAACAGGCGGATAGATGGAAAGGCAGGCAAAGAGACTGACAGACAAACTGTCAGACACACAGGATAGCATGAAGCCAGCCAGTCAGCCAGACCCAGCCAGACAGGAGTGGAGAGAACAAGCGAAGAAGAACAATCGATAATACTCATAGTTACCTGTCTGATTAATCACATCCTGCCATTCACCCGGGTGAATTATAACGAAGGTAGTTAAACGCAAAGTGAAACTGATTCGTGTTGTGGGGATTGAAAGCTTTCAATTCATAAATAAGCAAAAGTGCTGCATACGATTGGCGTTTCTGTCATGCGATACATGTAGCTGAAAGGAAAGGGGGAAAAAACAAAAATAAAAACCCTGGTCTATCTGTTTGACATTTTCTTGATTAATAATGGTGATGATGGAGGAGGTGTTTGCAGAAAACAAACACAGCAGTGAAGGGAACATTTATCTGTCTTCAGTTTCGCTGCCGAGTAAAGGGAGCACGATGATCTGTTCGAATACGAGAAAGAGAGAGAGAGAGAGAGAGAGAGAGAGAGAGAGAGAGAGAGAGAGAGAGAGAGAGAGAGTGTGTGTGTGTGTGTGTGTTTGTGCGTGCATGCATGCGTGCGTGAACGTGTGTGTCTGTATATGTGTGTGCGTGCATTCGTGCGTTCGTGCGTTTTGCGTGCGTGTGTGACGCTGGGAAAATTTAACAAGATATGAATAAGAGCGATTTGCACCCGCCCCAACCACCACCCCTCCCCCCTTACCACCAACTGCCCCCACTCCTCCCCCCTTACCACCAACTGCCCCCACTCCTTTCTTCTGGTTCGTACAAGAATTCCTCAGGAAGTCAAATCATCACCCTCTGAATTTCCTAACCTACTCTGTGCAAGGCCTGGCTGTCTAATGTCATCCACATCACCATTCAACCCAAGACTCCCCCCCCCCTAACAAACAAAGAAAATTAAAAAGAAAAGAAAAGAAAAAAGCAATGCGAAAAAAATATTCGGGCAGTTGTATTACAAGACCTTAGTGTATGGTAGGCTGACAAGCAAAGTATGTCTTGTCAACGAGTTCCAGACACAGAGACAACGGGGACTGATTTCCCGATGCACGTGCATATTGGCTTCTCTTTGAGAAATCTGTCTGATGGTGCTGTGAATAAGACCTTTTTTTCTCTGCATAGGTTCGGTTCTTCTGAAGTCCTTATGTTCCCAGTGACTGCGTTTAATCCAGGCACTCCACGTTTTTATGACATCAAAGGGAGTAGCAAGACTTGGGTCCACTAGGCTATTGGTGGCATTTTGTCACTACTGTTGACTTTCTGATGAGGGTTTCAGAGTTTGGTGAGGCATATGAGAGAGAGAGAGAGAGAGAGAGAGAGAGAGAGAGAGAGAGAGAGAGACAGAGAGAGACAGAGAGAGACAGAGAGAGACAGAGAGAGTGAAAGAGACAGAGAGAGTGAAAGAGACAGAGAGAGAGAGACAGAGACAGAGGGAGAGAGAGAGAGAGAGAGTGAGAGAGGAAGAGAGAGAGGGAGAGAGAGGGAGAGAGAGAGGGAGAGAGAGAGGGAGAGAGAGAGGGAGAGAGAGAGGGAGATGGAGAGAGAGAGGGAGAGAGAGGGGGGGGGGGGGGGGGGGTGGGGGGGGGGGGGGGGGGGGTTGCCTGCGTGGGCGCAAATGGCCGAGAAGTGCTCGTTTGCGTGTGACTTCCGGTCTGGTCTTCTTGCGTTGGCGGGTTTGTGCGTGTCTCTCTGACTGCTTCATAGTGTGTGTTCGTGCGCGCGTTCGTATCTATACACATTCCTAACTTCTCACCCTCCCCACCCCTGACTTCTTACCTTCTACGTGTGCGCGTATGTATTTGAATGTAAATGTGACTTTACCTTTTATGTATCCATCTTCTTCGATTTCCGAGATCCTTGAAATTATCATTTCAAAAGCACTACAGCTCAAAACCTGCAAGGACACTCCACATGCAATCCACAACCATTTGCTTCTCATCAATTCCACAACTGAGGTATCAACGTACATATTCTGACCCACAACGTGACCATGTCCAGTTTACTCCTAACCTTCCAGTTCCCTGTTTCACCTCGGTGCGCCCATGCCACCCTTCAGTACTGGTATTTGGCAACATCTTCTCACCCAGTCAATCAATTTTCGGTACAAAGTAGCGATTCGATTGACGTACCGATGCTTGATGGTAGTCTGATGACAAATGGACTGGGGGAGATAGTGAGAAAGGGCAAAGGGGGATGCTGGCAAAAGTGGCAATGAAACCGAGTTGAAAGGGAAAGGGGGAGTACGGGTTGGAATGAGGGGGCGGGGGGTTAGAAGGGCCAGGGGAAAGAAGGACCTCAAAATGGATATTAAATCGAGGAAAACGAGTTATAAAGAGAAAAGGAGGGCAAAGTCGGAGAAGAAAAAACAACAAACTGGCCTACAAATTGAGGAGAAAGAAAGTTGTGAAGGGGAAGAGGGGGAGAAGGAGGGCCCAAAATGGCCAACAAATCGCATTTGTCGTCTTTCTGTCTGTCTTGCCCCAGGTTCTTCTCTCAGTCCCCCTGGGGGGATTTCTCTCTTATGGTGTTTTGCTTGTCATTCTAGACTGCCGGAGTAGCTTTTAAAGCGAGAAGGGGTGTACAGGGCGAGTTGGGGAGGGATGTCATTCTTGTTGCTGTGTATTATGAGTTCATGCTTTATTAAAGGTAGCCCATTTCTCTTTTAAACGATTACACCACCAACAATCTGGCCAGACTCTTTAATGGAATGAGAGCACCCTTTCGCTTGGGCAGCTACTTCAAGAGTTGTACACCGGATAAGAACATCCTTCAACTTAAAATTCACACCATGCATCAACAGCGTGATCGCGATCTGAGCATAGTATAATTTTTTGCTGACTTTATTTAACAGATTGGCAAAGGTGTCCATGTGACTGTATTTATAATCTGTCTGCGCGCACGCACATGTATATACATACGGGAATCTGTTCTTCATTCGGAATCATATGCGACGTAGGTCTTTCTAACGACACACATGAAACTTAGGC
>NC_090254.1:26158310-26178310 GCF_037325665.1 Littorina saxatilis
ATCCTTGAAATCATCATTTCAAAAGCACTACAGCTCAAAACCTGCAAGGACACTCCACATGCAATCCACAACCATTTGCTTCTCATCAATTCCACAACTGCTGTATCAACGTACATATTCTGACCCACAACGTGACCATGTCCAGTTTACTCCTAACCTTCCAGTTCCCTGTTTCACCTCGGTGCGCCCATGCCACCCTTCAGTACTGGTATTTGGCAACATCTTCTCACCCAGTCAATCAATTTTCGGTACAAAGTAGCGGTTCGATTGACGTACCGATGCTTGATGGTAGTCTGATGACCAATGGACTGGGGGAGATAATGAGAAAGGGCAAAGGGGGATGCTGGCAAAAGTGGCAATGAAACCGAGTTGAAAGGGAAAGGGGGAGTGCGGGTTGGAAGGAGGGGGCGGGGGGTTAGAAGGGCCAGGGGAAAGAAGGACCTCACAATGGATATTAAATCGAGGAAAACGAGTTATAAAGAGAAAAGGAGGGCAAAGTCGGAGAAGAAAAAACAACAAACTGGCCTACAAACTGAGGAGAAAGTAAGTTGTGAAGGGGAAGAGGGGGAGAAGGAGGGCCCAAAATGGCCAACAAATCGCATTTGTCGTCTTTCTGTCTGTCTTGCCCCAGGTTCTTCTCTCAGTCCCCCTGGGGGGATTTCTCTCTTATGGTGTTTTGCTTGTCATTCTAGACTGCCGGAGTAGCTTTTAAAGCGAGAAGGGGTGTCCAGGGCGAGTTGGGGAGGGATGTCATTCTTGTTGCTGTGTATTATGAGTTCATGCTTTATTAAAGGTAGCCCATTTCTCTTTTAAACGATTACACCACCAACAATCTGGCCAGACTCTTTAATGGAATGAGAGCACCCTTTCGCTTGGGCAGCTACTTCAAGAGTTGTACACAGGATAAGAACATCCTTCAACTTAAAATTCACACCATGCATCAACAGCGTGATCGCGATCTGAGCATAGTATAACTTTTTGCTGACTTTATTTAACAGATTGGCAAAGGTGTCCATGTGACTGTATTTATAATCTGTCTGCGCGCACGCACATGTATATACATACGGGAATCTGTTCTTCATTCGGAATCATATGCGACGTAGGTCTTTCTAACGACACACATGAAACTTAGGCAAAAAAAATTAAAAAATAGTCTGTTTACGGTATCCTTACCGACCCTATTTTTTTCGCGCGACCCTAGACTTTTTTGGGGGCATTTGGGGGAAAAACAAGTCTTTGTTTTTTGGCAAAATAACTTAAAACTATGTTTTTTTAGAGAAAAAAATAAAAAATAAAAAATAAATCCCGACCTACCGACCCTATTTTTTTTGCCTATGTTACCGTAAACAGACTTTTTTGTTTGTTTGGCCTTAACATTTCTAGCCTGTCTGCGCACACGAACGCACATACGGGAATCTATTCTTCATTCGGAATCGTGCGACGTAGGTCTTTCAAACGACACACATGAGTTTTAATACACACAAAAAGTCTAACAGCATAGATATCAACAAAGAACAATGTCAGAATGGCCAGGGATAGGACGTTAGGTCAGACAAACAAAAGCGCCTCAGGTGACGCAACGCCTTTTGACACTGTTTGCGTCAGCTCCAGGCAAATACCCAAACCATAATCTGTAGAACAAGACAGGAGAAATCGAACACAGTGTCCAGGGGCCAGTTTCATAAGCCAGAAACACAGTCGACCAACTGCAGTTGTCCGAGAGAACAACAGTAATCCGACGTTATCGGGTTTCACGAACAAAATTTCAGTCGGCCGACTGAGGGTCGTCTCACCGGAAGTCGGCCAAACACGGTGATGCTCTCCCCCCAACACTGTGTTCGGCTTACTGCGGTAAACCGAAAATAAATGTAATTATCCGCACAGTCAATGGCAGAATGCTCACACTTTTTTGGATTGTGAGCCAAACCTTGTGATTGTTCTTCGAAATGTATCTATCATGACGCAGTAATCCAGGAGACAAGTCAGGGTTATGTCTTGAAGACGTCACATTATGGCGTAAGAGGGTTAGACGTCACGCGAAGGAATTACTGAAAGTCTCGGTCATTGTTATTTTGAGCGGGCCGAGACTATTTTTTTCTAAGAAATCGGCCATTTCCACGTGTGAATGAGCAAACGGAAGTGGTAATGTTGCTAAATTTAGCCCTCGACTTGGCCATTCGGATTACTGTACAGTCGGTCGACTGCGGTTGTCCGCGGGTGACGGTGATTCGCTCATGAAACGCGCTTTTCGGTGACTCGGCGATCAACCACAGTCGATCGACTGGGCAGTCGATCGACTGTCAGTCGGTTCACTGCTATCTTATGAAACTGGCCCCAGATAGTGTCAGTTTTATCCCCGAGTACGCAGTACTTGGGTCCTGCAGACTTTAATTGTGTGTCTGTCTGTTCGTCTCGACTTAACAGCTTATTGCTGGGAAACTACTGGGCGCAGTTCGTTCAAAAGTTGATACACTAACTTGATAATAGGTCCGATTGATCGTATTAAAACTTCATAATGTTACCTGGGACCTAAATGCCCCAAAAAACACAAAAGCCACTCTTAACGGTGGGAGTTTTTGCGGTGGGAGGCTGGTCGCTTTGCGAACAGCCTGAACTAAAGGGGAGACTTGAGCGGCCTCAGCCGAACACGTCACGGAGTGACGAGAAAAGCATGATTTGCAAGCCAGCCGCAGTTGGTCTCGGCAAAGAAACTACAATACAGTGCTTGGTCTCGGTGAGACTGAAAGAGAGAGAGAGCGACAGATACACACAGTGATTCAAGGCGCACAACTATAGTAAAGTTGTCGTAGCACGTCCGTCTATGGCCAAAGTGATCCGGGTTCGATTCCCGGCATGGGCGGTCTATTTTTTTTTTTTTTTAATTCTCGTTTACTATTGTTTATTATGAACGTTTTAATGTTTTATTTCACTCTAATAATTTTTTTAATTGTGTAAAATAAATAAATATTTTTTTTATTTTTTTTATTTTTTTTAAATCCAAGTGACCCGGGTTCGATTCCCGGCATGGGCGTTCTATTTTTTTTTTTTTTAATTCTTGTTTACTATTGTTTATTATGAACTTTTTAATGTTTTATTTTACTCTAATAATTTTTTTAAATGTGTAAAATAAATAATTTTTTTTTTAAATCCACGTGCACAAGGCAAAAACTTTCATACTGGGGGAGCGAGCCAGTCTGAAGAGTACTCGGGTCCAGCGCCAGCGTTTTTTATAGGCCACGGGAGCAAATTTTCTCCAGTGCAGTGCGCAGCGAACAAGGAAACAATTACTTCTCTTCAAAGCGGCATCTCTTATATCTTGTGGCTGGCCATCTTACATATATATGACTGGATATATCTATTCCAGTACAAATAATTTGCGATGGCCGGGGTCACTCTTGACATTTTGTGATTGGAATTCGATCTGTTTGTGTGTGCAGTTTGTCAATCTTGAAGCACTTCTGAATACAGCGCGTACATTTAACCTCAGTCTCGATTGTACAGACGCCTACCATGACCGAAACAATCTGAACACTGCGTTCTAGAGAAGTATGTCATAATTAATGTCTGTGAAACACTTTGAAATTTCATGCACAACAACAACAACAACAACAACAACAACAACAACAACAACAACAACAACAACAACACAAAAAACTTTAGGTTTCTGTCCTGACACCACGGACAACATCGCTCAAAGAAAATGGTTTACTTTGAAGAGCTATTGGAAGAAATCATAAAACCTATTCCAAACCATTTCAAGATTAAACCCACATTGTTCAGCCCAAGCAGCGAAGAACTCCTCCAAATATTCGGATCATTCGCCGTCGCCGGAACCGAAACCAAACCGGCGCCTGCGCAGTCAATCCATTTCTGCAACCGGTCTTGGACGAGCAAACCCTTAGGATCTCACTAGCACGTCTCGGTCAGCCAGAACAATGTCGTCAGCACGTGCACAGTTTCCGATCGCCACCTAGCGTGCCGCAAGGTCGATAACTGCACAGGGGAAGAGAGATAACTCTGTGGGAATCGCCAGGAATTTAGACGTGCAGGGTTTCCTATCGCCAATGAGAGAGAGAGAGAGAGAGTGAGTGAGAGAGAGAGAGAGAGAGAGAGAGAGAGAGAGAGAGAGAGAGAGAGAGAGAGAGAGAGAGAGAGAGAGAGAGAGAGAGAGAGAGAGAGAGAGAGAGAGAGAGATTGAGAGGGGGGGGGCTGTGAAGTCGGCAGACAGACAGGCGGACAGACCGTGAGAGAGAGAGAGAGAGAGAGAGAGAGAGAGAGAGAGAGAGAGGAGGGTAGGGAGAAAGAGAGAGACAGAGAGATAGACAGAGAGAGAGAGATATATATAGACAGACAGACTGACAGACAGACAGACAGAAAGACACACTTACAGACAGGCACACATACAGACAGACAGAGAGCGGTGTGTTCGCAGGGGGGTCGATAACTGTGAAGGCGGAGGAGGTAACTTTGGGCAAAGTACAGGCTAGAGTTGCTTGCTCATTTGAGCGACTAATAGTGACGCGAAATAACGCGTGATGAGGCGAGAATGGAAATCGAGTGGGTCACGTGACAGACACGCGGGGTCAGTCAGTGAATGATACATATTTTGATGAATCAGCCCTATGTGTGTGTGTGTGCGTGTGTGCGTGTGTGCGTGTGTGTGTGTGTGTGCGTGTGTGTGTGTGTGCGTGTGTGCGTGTGTGTGTGTCACAGTGTGCGTGTGTGTGTGTGTGTGATTGTGTGTGTGTGTGTGCATTGGGACATGCGTGCGTGTCTGTGTCTGAATGTGTGTGTTTATTTATATGTACATGCACAGACACAACACAACAACCCCCCTCCCCCGACACACACACACAGACACACCCCACCCTTCCTTAGCTTGTCAACTCAACCCACTTCCGCATCCACCACAAAACGAAATATCCAAAGCCTTCTTTTTTTCTCGAAGACTGTCAATGTTGTGGTGAATAAACCTAGCTCGTGGCAAAGCCTGTCATACCGTGGCGGGGTCTGCGAGGCAGGATTTACCGCTCTTGTCCTCAATCCCTCTGTTTAGTATTCCTACTTCTGCCTGGGTCGATATATATAGTCTGGCTATCGTCATACACATATACTGTGATTGGACTCAAAGTGTGTTGGGCATTCTGAAAGGGGGACCGGGGAGAGGGGAGAGGGGGGAGGGGTGGGGTGGGTGGGGGGGGGGGGGGGGTGATCTTGGGAGCTATTCATGGTGGTGTGAGATTTTGGTCCAATAGATGTAAGAAAAGTTTAGAAGTTAGAGGTCTAGAAAAAAAAAGGATGTGATGTCTGTCTGTCTGTTTGTCTTTAACTGTCTGTCTCTTTCTCTTCCTCTCTGTGTCTTCGTCTCTGTTGCTTCCTCTGTCTGTCTGTCTGTCTGTCTGTCTGTCTGTCTGTCTGTCTGTTGTCTGTCTGTCTGTCTACAGGAAGACAATGAACGACCAGGGCTGGGGTGCACGACCAACTAAACGGGATGCCTACCGCAGTGTTGGATTAGTTTAAACTGAGATGTGTTGCTATTTCCACGAATCCGACCCCGCGGTTTGTTCTCTCCTGTTTGGGTGGCACCCACTATTGGTTCGTGCCCCTCAGCCCAGGAGACCACCCGTACTACTACACCCTGGCCTCCCTCTCCACCCCTGCTACTTACATAGCGCCTACTAACTCGTCTCCCCTCAACTCTCCCTATTACTACCCACCCCTACACCGACAGTAACACAAATACACACTGAACAGAAAGACCAACCGACAAACGGACTGACACACAAACTGTCGGGTAGTCAAAAATATAGGCAGACACTCCTCAAGAGATGAGAGCAAGTGAAGCAGATAAAACGCGAGATAGATATCTAGAGGTACAGAGCTTAGGCGTAACTGGACAGTATTTAACGTGGCTTGACAGAAATAGAGATCGATGACCCGACCGACCGTATAACACTGCCGGCGACTCTGAACCATAAACTATTATATGTATTCTCTATACCGATGGTAATCGGCGATGTGATGTGACAACGTTGATTGCAGTTTTGTGAGCAGTACCCACGTTGCCATACACATTTGTACATTTGCATGCGCACGGACACACACACAGACACAAAGAAAGAGAAAGAGAGAGAGAGAGAGAGAGAGAGAGAGAGAGACAGACAGACAGACAGACAGACAGACAGACAAAGACAAAGAGACAGAGACAAAGAAAGAAACAGAGAAATAGAAAGAGAGAGAGAGAGATATATAGAACTGAACTGAACTAAACTTGACATAAGAGAGAGAGGGGAAGAGAGACAGAAAAAGAGACAGATACAGGAACAGACAGACACACAGAATGGTATACCGTACGCATAGTTACACGGTCAATGCAGCGGATTATGCAGTGGCAGCAAACGTTTCGAATTTATGTCATTCGCTCACATCCTTAATTATCGTAATCCTTAAATATAGATCATTCTCAAATGTCATACCGAACATCCATAGCAGCACGCTTTTATCTAATCAATAATTCAATCTTTGTAGAAAACTCTTTGCAGGAGTAAAGCCAAAGAAAATAAAACATGGTGTTGTTTCCATTAAAAGTGGAATATCTCTGAATGGTCTGAATCCTCAAATTGTTCCGCCTGAGCAGCCAATCGGAAGAGTGATGAGAAGAAACAGCAGAAGTAATCCCCCTGCTGACTGGCTGATTACGTGTCCCATTTGAGAATCTGATGCGGAAAACGAAAACCAGATGAGCACAAATCTGGGGCCAAAACGTCTGTAACATGCAGGGCTGTCGCGGTATTAGAGGGGTGCTGTGTTCAATTTATGTAACTTGTGTCCATGATTTTGTGTTCAACTAAATGAGTGTAATGTGCTGATTGAATACTTCTGTAACACTAAGGGTTGCTGTGTTGAATTTGTGTATCTGATTTTGTGTACAGCTAGATGCATTTAATACAATGTGCATCTTCAATAACGTGTAATATAAACCTTTAGGAAAAATGCCCAAAGTAAGTTTTGATGTTGTCTAAACTAATAATGATTTTCTTTGTCGGCATGCTGACTAGTTAAAGGCTAAAGTAATACAACACCAGAAGAAGAACAAATACTAACCATATATGATACTGAGTATCGGGAAACTTTTAATTCCGCTATCTTAGAGTAGTTACTAGAGCAGACTCCTCTGGGCAATCATTACTTCCTGTTAAAACTTATCAAAACAACTTCAAAATTGCATTGTTGGAATTCCATACGTGTCCATATTTCTAGGCCGCTTTCGACTCTCGCATTAAAGCGAGAAATAATGTAGAGGAACTTGCAATAACTCATTCCCTTTAACCTTAATATATTCTCCCCTTGTATAAACTTCACCAGAGTCCTATAACTTACAACAATCTCGACATATCGAGCGAATCCCACATTACATGATTGTATTTTGTGAAAGAACGAAAAGAGTGCGAATTCACCAGGGTCTTAAGTGACCATACTCTCGAAATAACCAGCACACAGAGAATCACACATCCTATTCCCAACCTCATTCAAACCTTTATCTTTATTTCCCTTCCCACTTCTCAGCACTAATCTCCCGACAAAAACACTGGAAAATATGCTACATTCATAGGGGCCCTTTAATTGACAGCAACCTCGAAATACGACGTAGAGAGAATCCCACACTCTCTTGTAAACCTTAACCAAGTCTTGATCTTTATCCTCCATCCCTATTCTCAGCAAAAATCCCCCGGCATAAAAACAAGTATGCTAAATTCAACACGGTCCTTTAATTGACAATCTCGCAATGATGAGCAGAGAGATTCACACATCCTCTTCTAATCCTCAATCCTCAAGTCATTGTTACCCATCTTTCTTCTCAGCAACAGCCTACCCCCCATCGGCATAAAAACTAAAAAGTATGCTTGATTCAGCAGGGTCCTTTAAGCGACAACAATCTCAAGATATAAAAATGCCATCACCAAGGTCCTTTATTTGACAACTATCTCGCGAAAAAAAACCCAGATCTATTTCGGACATTCGCCCTTTCCCAAAACACCACATCAGCATCCCTTCTCCATTTTCCCCTTCAGCAACCTCCCAGAGCGCATCGAGAAGGAATCGAACCCTGGGCTCTCCAAACCTCCAAGGTCCTGGCCCAGGGAGGACCTAAGCAGCTTCTCTCTCCTCAAAATAATTAGAATCACAAATCGCCCTGGCTGGCACTCGCGAGAGGAAATTGGTTACAATGTCCTTATCCTATTGACACAGCGGTTCCGGCGGAGCTCGCTTGATGGAGTGTGTCCTTCCGCGATAAAAAAAAAAAAAAAGAAGAAGAAGTAGTGCCGGGTGCAGCGTCGTTTTCAAAGAGTTTAAGCAGGCCCTTCCCCCTGGCCTGATGAATTAACTTTGTCAACGCGAGACGCTTATTACGTCTGGGGCGGAGTTTTGTCCTTTCTGTTTTATTTACTCATTTTTATTTTGCAACACCGGCCGGGAGGGATGGCAATCAGTCATTCTGAAACTTTTCAACGGCATCGTATTTACAGTAAAAGGGGGAAAAATTAATTATTACAAATAAACAGCATGGTGAGAAGGCCTTTGAAAACGACAGTACTATATGATTTAAGTGAAAAGGATGAACAGTTTACTGAGAACATGCTCTTACAGCTTAATATAAGTTCTACAAATAAAGCACCAAATAAATTATACGCTATGCGATCACGTACAATATTTGTTGCATCTTTATCATCGGTTATCCCAAAGAACTTCAGATTACTTGCGGCCAAAAGAATGTCAACACGATTTTCCTCTAAACATCAGCAGTTGATGCCCTAAATTTACAGCAAGACCCAAAACTCACTGCTCTTCATTGAATATTTCATGTTCTGCTGGAATACTTTAACAACGTTTTCCATATTCCCTAGATTCACTTTTGCGAGAAAGCAAAATCTAGTCAGATACAACAAATACTAGAACAAATAATACTGAGACAATCAAAAGAAATAAAACCTTATCTCAGTAAAGAATAATACATTTTCACACAAACCACACCCCACCCTGACAGTGGCACACTTTTGAGCGCGAAGCAAATTGCGGCGTCCAATTTGACGAGCAGCGTTGAACGTGAAGTGAACGTGAGAAAAGATCGATGAGAGAAGGGGAGTGGAGGGAGGTGGAGGGGGAAGTAGGGATTGTAAGCTGGAGCGGATGGTGGGGGGCGAGGGGAAAGGGGGGGGACATTGAGAAAGGCAGGTGCCTCCCGCTTTTACGGCGATACTTTCCGCCGCTAGCCTCCAATCCTGGAACTGAGACCGTCTCAGGAAGCGATCGATATTGGAGTGAACGACGGAAAGGAAAGAAAAATCAGATTTTTTGGTCGGTGGCTAAGATGGGGTGTTGGGTGTGTAATGTTGGGTTGTGAGGTTTGGGGGGGGGGGGAGGGGTTCAGAACACGGAGAGAGAGACCATCTGAGAATGTGTCTTTCACTGTGTGTGTGTGTTTGTGTGTGTGTGTGTGTGTGTGTGTGTGTGTGTGTGTGTTTTCAATTGTTGTGTGTGTGTGCCTGTGTGTGTTCAAGCTTGCTTGCGTGCGTGCGTGCGGCGTGTGCAAGTGTATGTTTGTATGTATGTGTGTCTGTCTGTCTTGGTTTTTACAGGTCATAAACTGCAAGCACACTTCAACACCCACACAGCTAAAAGTTCGAGCTATTTCTCCCATTTCAAGTGTTAACAAAAAGCGACAGCAGAAGACAAAAGTACAAGCATATATACCACAAGTCAGGTCACAAATAAACATTCCACATATTTTCCATGTTAATTCAAATGATCGCAGGGTCACCGATACACATTCCACACGTATCCCACCTTCATGTATACTAAAATGCTGGCGAATCAGTACGGCTTGACACCTACGCCATCTTATCATCTAATTCCCCCCACCTCCTCAACGCTAACGACGCGTGTCGGCCATTTTGAAAGCCAATCGGCAGCTGATAGTCGTAAAACTACAGTGCCAATTGTCTCCCTTGCCGACACGTGATCATGAATACTAATCAGTTTAAGTGGAATTCCCGGACCAGGGGATCGGTGAAGGTTAAGACCTGTGAGTTCCTATGCCAAACTTTCTCGAGTTCTAATCCAATCGTGGCGAAGGGGGTCGGAGATGCGGATGTAGCTCTCCTGCTGAGATGGTCGCTTTGGTTGGTTGCGGTGTGGTCGATTTGTTTAGTGTTTGCAACCACTGCCTTCTGAAAAGAGCTACAACAACTATGGGATCAAGACAAGGCCAACACAAGTCCAACACTTTTTATGTTGATTTTCTTTGAAAAAAATATGTTTCGGTAAAATCCAACAGATATTGGTGATTGTTGAGACAAAAATGAAGTACAACTCACACAATGATTGTCTGTTACCTGAGTTTTTCCTTGCCTGCGTGACTGATTGGTTTTGAAGATCGATTCGTGACTCACTTCCCCTACTAATACGTTCAGCTATATGTTTCTACATATAACACTAAATCACTTTTGTCTTGTGTTACGCGCATTCACATTGAGTGTTTTATGTCATCTTTTGAAGTTTAAGTTGAATTAATTTAATGACAATATAATATTTGACCACTGGATACCTTAAATTGGAATTTTTTCTTCTTCAATCTATTCATAAATCAACAACCTAAACTGTATAGGTCAGGGCGGGGATGTAGCTCAGTCGGTAGTGCGCTGGATTTGTATCCAGTTGGCCGCTGTCAGCGTGAGTTCGTCCCCACGTTCGGCGAGAGATTTATTTCTCAGAGTCAACTTTGTGTGCAGACTCTCCTCGGTGTCCGAACACCCCCGTGTGTACACGCAAGCACAAGACCAAGTGCGCACGAAAAAGATCCTGTAATCCATGTCAGAGTTCGGTGGGTTATAGAAACACGAAAATACCCAGCATGCTTCCTCCGAAAACGGCGTATGGCTGCCTAAATGGCGGGGTAAAAAACGGTCATACACGTAAAATTCCACTCGTGCAAAAAACACGAGTGTACGTGGGAGTTTCAGCCCACGAACGCAGAAGAAGAAGAACTGTATAGGTCGGTTTAAATAAGACAGGAACCTAATCAGGATCCTGTCAACCGTAGCTGTTCCTCTACGCATCCGTTTCCTTCCCCAGCGAAGGAGCAACACCCGTACGGAAAGCAACAAAAACAGCCCACGCAAATGGCACACAGAAACGGAGGAGCGTACGTAAAAGGTCCCCGCCTCCCGATTTTGCATGCACCCCACAATTCCAGGCCATTAGACAAAAGATTTGTTCTCTAAGTGTAGCTGAAGGTAGGGTTTAGGAACCGAGCAAGCTCCCCCATTAGAATCCCATCTGCATACCCCAGCTCTTAGCGCTGACCAGAGTGTTACCCTGCTGTGCTCAGCAGCTGACTATGTCAACTCTCGGTGCAAGGAGAAGACCAAGGCAATGAACGTAAAAGTGGTATTTTTCATAATCTTAATACTAAAATGAGCAGAGAGAAGAAAATAAAGAGAGAGGGAGAGAGAGAGAGAGAGAGAGAGAGAGAGAGAGAGAGAGAGAGAGAGAGAGAGAGAGAGAGAAGGAGAGAGGGAAAGAGAAAGGGGGGGGGGGGGGGAAGGAGGGGAGAAACTGATCTTGAATATCTAAGAAAAGAAGAAGAGAAGGAGGAAGAAGAGGAAAAAGAGAAATGGTCTTGAATATTTAAATAAAAGAAGAAGGAAGTGGAGAAAGAGGAGATGGACGAGCAAGAGGTAGAGGAAAGGGGCAGTGAAGTAGCAGAAGAGGAGGGGGAGGAAGAAGAGGAGATGGACGAACAAGAGGTAGAGGAAAGGGGCAGTGAAGTAGCAGAAGAGGAGGGGGAGGAAGAAGAGGAGATGGACGAGCAAGAGGTAGAGGAAAGGGGCAGTGAAGTAGCAGAAGAGGAGGGGGAGGAAGAAGAGGAGATGGACGAACAAGAGGTAGAGGAAAGGGGCAGTGAAGTCGCAGAAGAGGAGGGGGAGGAAGAAGAGGAGATGGACGAGCAAGAGGTAGAGGAAAGGGGCAGTGAAGTAGCAGAAGAGGAGGGGGAGGAAGAAGAGGAGATGGACGAACAAGAGGTAGAGGAAAGGGGCAGTGAAGTAGCAGAAGAGGAGGGGGAGGAAGAAGAGGAGATGGACGAGCAAGAGGTAGAGGAAAGGGGCAGTGAAGTAGCAGAAGAGGAGGGGGAGGAAGAAGAGGAGATGGACGAACAAGAGGTAGAGGAAAGGGGCAGTGAAGTAGCAGAAGAGGAGGGGGAGGAAGAAGAGGAGATGGACGAACAAGAGGTAGAGGAAAGGGGCAGTGAAGTAGCAGAAGAGGAGGGGGAGGAAGAAGAGGAGATGGACGAGCAAGAGGTAGAGGAAAGGGGCAGTGAAGTAGCAGAAGAGGAGGGGGAGGAAGAAGAGGAGATGGACGAACAAGAGGTAGAGGAAAGGGGCAGTGAAGTAGCAGAAGAGGAGGGGGGGGGGGGGGAAGAAGAGGAGATGGACGAGCAAGAGGTAGAGGAAAGGGGCAGTGAAGTAGCAGAAGAGGAGGGGGAGGAAGAAGAGGAGATGGACGAACAAGAGGTAGAGGAAAGGGGCAGTGAAGTAGCAGAAGAGGAGGGGGAGGAAGAAGAGGAGATGGACGAACAAAAGGTAGAGGAAAGGGACGAGCAAGAGGTAGAGGAAAGGGGCAGTGAAGTAGCAGAAGAGGAGGGGGAGGAAGAAGAGGAGATGGACGAGCAAGAGGTAGAGGAAAGGGGCAGTGAAGTAGCAGAAGAGGAGGGGGAGGAAGAAGAGGAGATGGACGAACAAGAGGTTGAGGAAAGGGGCAGTGAAGTAGCAGAAGAGAAGGGGGAGAAGAACAAGGAGGACAAGAAGAAATAATTTCGTTTTTAGATAATGCTTCAGCCATGAAGAGGTCAATTAACAGAAAGACAAAAACAGAGTGGATTTCAACTTTTGGAAAGAACGAATGCTAAGAGCAGTTTGAGGGAGAGAACGAAGAGATGCAAACTAAGAAACAAACAAGCGCAACCGCAAGAAAGGAGAACGAGTGAAAAAGAATGAATCGAATCGGGACAATACAATTATCTCTCACAGCAAAACGACAGCAAAGGGAGGTAAAGAATAAGAAAAGATACGCTGATTAACGTAGACAATGGAAGGCGCTGTCATGGAATGGGAGAAAACAAAATAAAATGGAGAGGTATAGAAAAAGAAACAGTAAAAATCCCAGACAGATAGACAGAAGAAACCAACGTAAGAAAAAGAAAGAAAGAAAGAAAGAACCAAGCAAACAAGGAAGGAAAGAAAGAAGACAAATTAGATGAGTGACTGAAACTAGAAGAATTATTCAGGGACAAAATCGAACTTCGTTAACCAGTTATCGACCGAAGAGACAGTTCGCAACAACAACTCTTCTCACAGTTCTAGTCCCCTTCCGGTACTTCAGGGGCAATAACTCTAATAAGTGTGTCGTCCCAAACGAGAGGTAAGCGAAATTACCGGTAGGAGATTAAGCGGCTTTGCGCATACGAAAGACAGTCTACTATGCACGCAAAAAAGGTATATGAAAAAGGAAGTAATTTGTATCGGAAAAGTAAGCTAATCGATTTTTGTGTCTGCTCTAATTTTCAACGTCATTAAAAGTGTTACACTGATGTGATCTTTGAAATAGATTTTCCTGACGGCATCAATAGTTCTGGGAACTTCTATTGTCTTAGGTTTTGTTGTCTTTTCTGTCCTTCTCTTCAGTTAGCTGGTTTGTATTTTCGTATTTTAACTACGAATATTTGTTGTACACGCCTCGTGGGATCATGTTCTTTCTTTCTTCCTTCTTTCTTTCTTTCTTTCTTTCTTTCTTTCTTTCTTTCTTTCTTTCTTTCTTTCTTTCTTTCTTTCTTTCTTTCTTTCTTTCTTTCTTTCTTTCTTTCTTTCTTTCTTTCTTTCTTTCTTTCTTTCTTTCTCTCTTTCATTTAATCATTTTAGTATTAACATTGCATATTGAGGTTTTCATCGATATTCGATGTCTGCAAGGACAAACAGCTAAAAGATGATCGACATAATAAAAAGAATTGTAACAACGTTCGAATATGAATAATACACTTAATAATGTTCCGTACGCTTTAAAAAGAAAGTTAGTGACACTGGAACAAGCAATTAACAATCAACAAACTAGATACACTTTGAAAATGGCCTCTTGTTTTGGTTTCAATGGGAAACACATGTATGGTTCGTGGGCACTGCACTGCGGGTGGCTTGATCTGTGATGTTTGTTGTTACTCGTAGCAACAAAATCAATAATTTTTCTGAAGATTAAAGAGTGTTGTGTTTGTGTTTGTGTTTGCGTTTGTGTTTGCGTTGGCGTTGCGTTTGCGTTTGCGTTGCGTTTGCGTTGGCGTTGGCGGTTGCGGTTGCGGTTGCGTTGCGTTGCGTTGCGTTGCGTTGCGTTGCATTGCGTTGCATTGCATTGCATTGCATTGCATTGCATTGCATTGTATTTTATTTACACTGTTTGTTGAAAGATTCTAGCAAACATTTAGACAAACACGAAGAGAAACAGCAAGAAACAACCCAATGAAAACGCACCTCTCCTGATAATAAAAACCACTAACAACCAAAATACACAAAAAACACCAAATTGCAAAAAGAAAAAGAAAAGAAAAGAATTTTTTCCAAACAGTTCACGTGCATTTTCAGCCGATTCCATGTAGTTTCCATCGCAAGGGAATCAAAAACATTTTCCAGGAAATTCTGCCTACGTTGCCAACAATGGTGCATTCAAAACAGACGCAGGTGTCGCTGTGCGCAGCGTCATTTTCTTTTCCCGTACGCTTGATTATCCAGCGTCCAAATTTACTTCGTTTTTATGATCTCTCAGATTTTGTTATTTGTGTGTCTTTTTATTTCTATTATTTTTATCTTATTTTTTTTATCTTCGGCCACATGTCTTCTTCTTCTTCTTCTTCTTCTTCGTTCCAGAAAATCTGGTGACGTGTGAGCTTGTTTGCCCATTTGGGTTCCCCACACTATACTCTGAGAGCATAGTCAGCTTCACTCCGCTTTCGTTGGGTAGGCATGCTGGGTATTTTCGTGTTTCCATAACCCACCAAACTCCGACATGGATTACAGGATCTTTTCCGTGCGCACTTGGTCTTGTGCTTGCGTGTACACACGAAGGGGGATAAGACACTAGCAGGTCTGCACATAAGTTGACCTGGGAGATCGGAAAAATCTTCACTCTTAACCCACCAGGCGGCAGCGACCGGGATTCGAACTCATGACCTCCCGATTAGGAGGCCGACGTCTTACCACTGCGCCAATGCGCCCGTCTGGCCACATGTGAATTGAATCTCTCTAATAATTTTTTAAGAGTATGCAACATTTTTTCTTTGGTCATTGTTTTTGCATTTGTCATGCCCTTTTAAACCTAGGCTTTTTCTCGCCAGTTTGGCTTTGTTACTTATGTTTGATTGGTATCATTTTGTCGGGAGATAGATGTCGACGCAACTGTTCTGTTGTTTCCAATTCACTCTCTTTTGTTTTTCTGTTACGTCTGGGATAACAAACAACAAGTCGCGAAAGGCGAAACTACAACATTTAGTCAAGCTGTCGACGTCGAACTCACAGAATGAAACTGAAACTGAACGCACTGCATTTCTTCACCAAGATCGTATACTCGTAGCATCGTCAGTCCACCGCTCGCGGGAAAGGTAGTGCAATTGACAAGCCAGACTAGCGCGGGAGTGGTTGCGCTGAGCAGGATAGCACTCTTTTCTGTATCTCTGTTCTTTTAAACTTTCGAAGCTTGTTTTTAATCCAAACATATCATATCTATATGTTTCTGGAATCAGGAACCAACAAGAAATAAGATGAATGTGTTTTTAAATCGATTTCGTTAATTTAATTTTAATCGCACGCACGCACGCACGCACGCACGCACGCACGCACGCACGCACACACGCACGCACGCACGCACGCACGCACGCACGCACACACACACACACACACACACACACACCACTGACGACCCTCGTCTCGATTCCCCGTCCATGTTAAAACATTTAGTCATAATGTAAAAAAACAACAAAAAACCACACATTGACACACAGACAGCTTGACACTCACATGCAGTGAAGGAGTCTCCAAAACTCACTCCAACAGATGCTTAAACTTTCTGAAGTTCTATATTTACATGTTTTATTCTTGAGTAGTACCTCTCTGCTTATCATGAATGTCAAACACGTAATGCGCTTGCTTTGAAACTAAAGTTTGATGACGAGCGTTTAAATTAATATAACATACATGCATGGTCTATCAAAATCACTTCCTCGTGTTCACTAATTTGTCCTTAGTTAGCTGGTTTAAACAAAATGTTATTCAGAATACATGACATGTTACAATTAACAATATACAGCGAGGACACGAACTCAAGCAAGCACGCTTATATTACGTGACTTTGTTAGTTATATACACATAACCCTAAGCACTTTGTTATCCTTTGTCCTATTCTATTATATGTCTTTTTGTTTTACTAACCTACGCACCCCAAACCAACAACTTCTCAACCCAAGTTCACAGTCCACTTCATCTTCGCTGTTATATATCTGGCCTAGTTCCTATCTTGCCAACAATCAACGGATGCAGGCGGCGATTTTCGAGCAAAGAAGACGGATTCGCCCTGCCCATTATCTCAGTTCTCTGGCACTCTGACCAAAGATGGTATCGAATGAGAGATACAGTTACCACCCCTGTCCGCAGAGATCAGAGACGGCAATAGAAAGGATGGACTGAGCGATGGTGAAGAGATCTCGATAAGTATCGCGGTGATACACGTACGGCGAGAGTGAGATGGTTGGTGGCAGCTGTATTGTCTGTAGATGTCAGAACAAATGAGTGTGCAAAAACTTGATTTTCTGCAATGTATCGGGTACTTGGCATGTCAGTGTGGGATTTTGTCTTCTTTCTTTTTCCTTTGATTTTTGTTTTGGGTCGGGGGTGGGGATGGAAAGGAGGGCGGAAAACCTGAAGGTTCAGGCATGGTTGTTATATTTGTTGATATGAACTTATTGAAGTGGAGGTGCGGGATTCTTTTCTTGACATCTCCTTTACGTTCACTTCATAACTTTCTAATCAAACCTAGCATCATTCGTCAAGTATCCATGCAAACCCCCCCTCCCCCTCTCTCTCTCTCTCTCTCACTCTCTCTCTCTCTCTCTCTCTCTCTCTCTCTCTCTCTCCAATCATAAATCAAATATCATGTGAACCCCCCCCCCCCCACTCTCTCTATCTCTCTGTTTCTGTCTGTGTCTGTCTGTCTATCTGTCTGTCTAAATTTCTGTCTGTCTATATTTCTATGTATAACAAATTTAGTCCAATTTAGTGTCACCTACAGAAGGAGATTTATCAGTCAAGAAAACCAGGTCACGAACTGCAAATTGTGTTCTACTTTCTACCTTTCTTCTCTCACAGACGACACGATAATCCATCATGAGCCACCGAACATCATTAGTTTGCCTGGTCACTGCCCTAAACATTGTGTCAAGACCATTGTTAGGTTCCACTGCCAGACTCTCTTTCCTTTTTTCGGTCTCTCTTTTTTTCTTTCTTTCTTTTTGTCTGTTTTTCTGTCATTCATTCATTCGTTCTTTCCATTTTCTTACCGTATTTCTAAGCTGTAATTATGCCCAACGAACGCATAGGAAGTATTTAATTTACAGATGTACGATCTTTATTCATGCATGCCAACAACAGAGCTTGTTTTGTCTTGCTCAAAGACGTACGACCATGTATTTCGGTTAGGCCGGTTTTAGACGGTCACATCCGACCTATCCCACTATGGAATTGTTGTTGATGATACATTACCGTTTCAATGAGCGCTTCTGCTAGGCAAAGAAGAATAACTCTTGGGCACTTCGCCGCTCGCTTTTACTTCAGCATGCCCCGCTATCTACGCTTTCGCGGTAACTACACACGTGTCCGATATAAAAACAACAAACACAAAACGCTTACCTTGGCATCTTCCTCATTTTAAGACCCCCAAAGACCCCCCCCCCCTCCTCTCCCCCCTGTTAAGATCTTGCTTTTTCAAACACTCTGTTCATTACCTCCGTACATTTCTACCACAATTTCAAGTTAAGAATTTGTTCGTTTTAAGACCTTGTAAATGTACCTCCATTTTAAGACTTACTCTCTTTTAAGACCTGCGTTTCTCAAATGTTGGGAGGTCTTAAAAGGGGGGTTGCACATATTTACGTCTGCAGAGCCCATATGGTTCAGGCTCCACTGTTCATTAGAGCAGCGAGACGGGTGTTCACTAATTGCTCCCCCGAGGACATGCGCAGAGCCCAGCTAACGACGCCATCTCGTGCGGCCTGTCAGTTCACCTCCTAACACAAACGCTTACGCGTCGAAAAATAGTCCTCTTGACGACAAAAGGTCCGCAACCTCCCAGTACATCTCGTCCTTTATCGCGTGGATAATTGACAGGTTACATTCTCGCGAGATTTCAATGGAAATATGGAACACATTCTTGCGAGGTGAAACGATAGCTAGGAGTTTTGTGTAACGGTGACGCGCTGCTTGGTGATTAGCCGATGGACGTAACTAATACATGCATGCGGAATGCATTTTTCACACAGGAAATTAAAGTCAAACTTCCTGTGCTCCCGACACGCTCTCGCGAAAATTTCTGGCGTAGAAAGAGAATAACTGCCGTCGGGATAATCAATTTGGCGAAGTACAGGCTATTTCAATTCTCACACTGACAAGAAAACTGTTCCCACGACGTTACAGATTTACATACAAGACTAAGAATGATAATTTTAATGAGAGCTAGCACAGTCAAACTCATAAAGTTTTAGTATTTCTCTAGTAGGCTAATATTTTGTCTTCCTTGTCGTTATCAATCATTTTGATAGCTTTTACATGATCATCTTGTCATCACAAGCTGACGTCAACAACATCATCATCGTCGTATCGTCGTCATCACTGTCGTCCAATATTTATCCTTGTCACTGGGGACGTTCAAAAACCAACAAGCAACCTTGTCATCAAATCTTACAAACTCGATTCAGTCGTTGAGTGTGCACTTAGGTTTATAACCAACACTTGAGAACCAGCAAAGGAGCAAGCGCAGTATTCGTTTCTTACCAGGATGAAGCAAATAAATAATCCCCCCCAAAAATTATAAACCCTCAGCACCTCCCGACACTCCTGGAAAACCTAGACAGTGAACTTTGACCCGTCTAAGGAGTACGTCATTCGGTAGGGAAGATAACTCGGCTACTCACGGGAAGCGGTAAAACCAACCATAAATATTACCAACGGAGCATCTGACACAATCAATGATTTAGCAGCAGAGAGACGCTTACCAGAGGGTGTTGCTTATCTTAGAACTTGGCTATTAGGTCGTGCTCTGAGAGCGCGTGTTGTAAAATCGGTGACTGATACGCAGACATTCAGTCCCGCAATTTTCCAAATCGGGAACCATTTGCTGAGTACATAGCTGATGCCAGTCTCAGATCTCTTACTTACAAATGAAAGAAACGTATCACCTGACCTGAGAGGTTTTGGTTCCTGTGAACTTGCTATTAAACTTCAATTGCGTTTTTATAAAATTGTTTTCAAACTAAAAAAATCAACTCCAAATGCTATGATATTTGGTGAACTTGGAAGATATCCACTAGATGTTAATATGAAATGTAGAATGCTTTGCTATTGGTATAAACTGATTAGTCCTATTCATAAAAATAAATTTTCAAGTATTGTGTATTGCTTTACTTATAAATTGTATATCAACAAGATGATTGAATCTAATTATTTATGTTTTATTGAAAAAACCTTAAATGAAATTGGTCTCTCTGGCCTTTGGACTTTTCAAGAAAAATGTTCAATACTCAAGCGCATGGTTTAAACAGAAAGTAAAAAGAAGCTTGTATGACCAGTATATCCATAAATGGTTTACAGAAATTGGAACAAAAAATATGTTTTGTAATTATCGAATGTTTAAAG
>NC_090254.1:26183310-26200810 GCF_037325665.1 Littorina saxatilis
AACCAGAAAGACATACAAACATGCAGACAGAAAAAACAAAATAGACAGACAGACAGGCAAACCAATACTAGCTATTTTCGTTGCGACACGAGACGAAGGGTTTTCTTTCTACAGCCTCAACAAGGATCCTAGCTTCCGTCCACCAGTGCAGAATGAGTGTTCGAGCACGTGCGCGGCTTCCGAATGAATACATGTTGCGATTTCTAATAAGCGCGCAGTGACGGGGTAAATAAAAATGCTACTGCTTAATCCTATCATAAACACTACAGTGACACAAAGACTTTTCGTCACGACAGTATCTTGTCAGCACGATCGTCGCCTGACGAAACAAAGAATTACTATGTACTATGACAGTTACAAATTAAGCTTCTCATTTTTATCCAGTGTCATTTCTCGGCATTACAGCTAATTACGCCATGGACTTATTTTGTGACCCTCCACCACGGAATGAGTCGCATGTCACCTTTGCATGATTTTCATCTTTTTACATTTTTCTAAAGAGTATTTTATGCTCTATCCAGTGGTGAAACCCGTTTTAGAAAAGAGCAAAAACTGTTTGAGTTATAAGCCTGTGACTAAGGTGACCCTCACACTGTTACCAGACACTCTCCGGACTTCCATCAGCCTAGCGCAGAACCGCGCGAGGTGACATGCGACTCATTTCGTGGTGGAGGGTCACATTTTGTCATCTGCATGTCACTTTGGGACGATTTGGACAGTCGAACTCTAATGTATTACCGTACTTAAAGTTGTCCACAATCGGACTATGTCCTCTTTGCAATACAATACCTTCAGCCATGTGGAATACGCTTTCGCATGGTGTCGGCTTAAATCCTGTTAAATGCATCTGCAGAAAATTAAGTATGGCTTGTCATGGCTGGGCTGACCACAGGAAAGCAATGGACATGTTGCATCAAAATGTTAACCTTCGGGATACTTAAAACATTGTTTTCCCGTGTACCTCTTGGAACACAAGTCCTGAACATTGATACATTTATCCAAAGCAAACAGGTGAGACATTCCTTTTGGGTAAACGTAACAAGAAAGGTGCTGTAACGACTGTCCATAACTCAACTCTAACCAACTCTAAACAACTGTGATCACGAGCTAAAGCAACGAAGGAAAATTCGTTTGACAGTTGAGAAATTCTTACCGGAATGTCCTTCATATCCACCTCGGGTATTCCTCTGGGTACTCCAGCAGCCGCCATTTTGGTCAAGGTTTGAATCACGTGCTTGAAGTACACTCCAGTGTCAGTTTTTTTTAAAAACACTGAAACGAATCTGCTCAATCCGCAGAAAGCCACACTCCAAGATGTGTACATGTAGTTGTATCAGAAGATTTAGAGTTAGTAATTGTGATCTGAACACAGAACACTCAAGTTTTCACGAACAAATTGAAGAACTATTGACAGTGTCAAAATTTAAAGCATTCCAAACCAGATGTTTTGTCAGGTACTTAAGAACATCACTGTTTGGCAATGACGTCAAAACACACATGAATGTACAAAACACAGACTAAAATTTCGTCAGCGAATTTCACTCTGTGGCAATAATACTAAAACACAAAGAACCTGCACCACACACACTGAACTTTCTTTTCTTTCTTCTCCCTGTCTTTCTTGACAAAAGCTTTTCAACAGGAAAGTAATATTTCCAACAACAAGAGCACACTCTGACAAGAAGAAAAAGTCACCAAAGCATTGTGGCAGTGTTTAAGACACCCAGCCAGCACACCTTAATGAACTCACGACACACCATTGTCCAGGTACCCTCGACAGGTCAGAAGGAGTAATGTCAGCGGACTGTTCAAACTCACACCGTTCAAACAGCTATCCCTTTGTAAAACATGACGAGGACTTTGGCTCAGCAATACAGTCGTACCTGTCATGAAAGGACACCATAAATTGGGACCACCCACACGTGTCCCTTCATTACCGGTGGCCTGGTCTTGTTGGAAACTTACAACCCCGAGAGAAACAACAGTTAGGCCAGTTAAGAAGTACACCACTCACGAACAAAACCTTAGCCTTAGATATACACTTCTGAAGAAATGTTCCTTACACACGCTTGGATATGCTTTCATAGTACTGCTACCATATCCACCGAACTCTTTGTTGTTGGGTATTACATACCTACAAGGGCTTCGCTTACAACCTAGTGTTTACCACTTGACGTTTGTGTGAGACCCGATGAGGACTTGTTCAATATAATTCCATATAGTCACACACATTGTTCTGAAGTGTTTCATTTGATAATAATTCCATAGACGTACAATCATTAGCCAGAGCAATACTTGTAAAACTGGTAAAGCACCTTTAAAAGGTGTACTGTTCCCACACGTTATGGTAGAACAAACAACAGCAATACTTGTAAACCCTCTTCTGTTTCATAAAATAACAAGTACTGCATTTTTACTGAACATACTGGGGCGGGGATGTAGCTCAGTCGGTAGCGCGCTGGATTTGTATCCAGTTGGCTGCTGTCAGCGTGAGTTCGTCCCCACGTTCGGCGAGAGATTTATTTCTCAGAGTCAACTTTGTGTGCAGACTCTCCTTGGTGTCCGAACACCCCCCGTTTGTACACGCAAGCACAAGACCAAGTGCGCACGAAAAAGATCCTGTAATCCATGTCAGAGTTCGGTGGGTTATAGAAACACGAAGATACTCAGCATGCTTCCTCCGAAAACGGCGTATGGTTGCCTAAATGGCGGGGGAAAAAACGGTCATACACGTAAAATTTCCACTCGTGCAAAAAAACCACGAGTGTACGAGGGAGTTTCAGCCCACGAACGCAGAAGAAGAAGAAGAAAACTGAACATACTGTTTCATATAATAACGAGTTTATATATTAACAAACCACACCAAGAGCAGTACTTGTAAAAGTTGTAACGTTCCATCTATCATCTAACCTGTGCTGTTTTATATAATAACAATGTCACAGACTAGCAAACAGCCAGAGCAAGACTCCAGTATTGAATGGTACCATGCAATAATCGTATTAATTCCAAAAGTACAAGAGTATCTATCTAAGTTGGCATCTGATCTGATTAATATCTGACTTTTTCGAGTACACATTGACGAGCCTGTCCCTGTTACGCGTTGTAACTGAAGAATAACGCGTGTGTTAGCGTCTGTTGTATGTTGTGTTGTGTTGTTTTATGTTATGTTATGTGTGTGTGCGCGTGTGCGCGCGTGTGTGTGTGTGTGTGTGTGTGTGTGTGTGTGTGTGTGTGCAACATGTGTGTCATATGTGTATATGTGTGTACTTAAATGCGTGTTCACGTGCGTGTGTGCTCGTGTGTGTGTGTGCAACATGTGTGTCATATGTGTATATGTGTGTACTTAAATGCGTGTTCACGTGCGTGTGTGCTCGAAAACCTGCGTGCCCGCCCGACCAACACCAACACCCCTCCCCCCCACACACACACATACATACACACACACACACACACACGCATCGTCCGACAGTTTTCACTTACGTACATCAAAGTCCCTTTTCTCGACCACTTTTTAACAGAACACAAAGCACTACCACCCGCCCGCTCCATCGTCCCCCAACCACCTCCAACCCCCCCCCCCCCCCCCAAAAAAAAAAAAAAAAAAACCCCATCCTTACCCATTCTTTCCTCGAAATAAGCAATTTGCTTCCAAGACCCAGTCAGCGACGACTGGTGGGACTAACTGCTCCAAAAGCTATCAAGTTTCTGACCCACAACGACACCCTAGCACACCCATCCCGTCAGCCCCCGGTGTCAAGTTAGTCTGGGGCGTGACCACCACAAAGACACCGAACGTCGACCGAGGGGACGTCACCGTTGACTTTTTGTCATTTTAAAGTTCCCTCCCTTTAGTATTCTTTTGTATTTCCTGATCCATTTCTTGTCTGTGTGTGGGTTAGTTTCTGGTGATTTTTTGTGTTTAAAAAAAATCACACAACTATTTTACTTTTGTTTTGTACTCTTCTATTAAAAGTTTTAACTTTTGGCTAGTTATTGGTAAAAAAAACACCAACAACACGGTATTATAACGTGTGTTTTTTTTTAATTATTTTTTTTTGACCAATAACTGCTTTTAATTCTTTGTTCTGTTTGATGCACTCACGCCCAGTTTTGTCTGCCAATGTGTAGATGCAGGGAAAAAAATATTAACTTTTAACTGTAATCGCCATGATTTCTGCGTCTTTACCCATCGTTCACACCATACGACAAAGAGGTTTGACTGAAGGGGTACCACTGCTGATTTCTTTTTTCTCGAAGTTCTCTCCCTTGCTTCCTGACCACCTTCCTGTCCATTTGTTGTCCGTCTGTGCGTTTCAATTTGAATTTGATGCTGTGTTTTTGAAAAACATAATATGTTCTGAACCACAGTATTTCTTGCAGGAAGCTAGCGCGGTTTGTCTTCGCGAAAACGCCAATTGACACCAATGACTTTTTGGTGAAATGTTCTTGTCTGCTTTACTGGTATCTTCCCGGTTGACCTTTTGTCTGAGTGTGTGTTTAATCAAAAATTTTAGTGTAAATTTTCATTTGATTAATATACTTACCCAAATCTCATAAATAGCAATTTACTTCCGTTAAGTGCTTAAACGTTGAACACGCTTCCCTGGTAACACAAGGGAAGCCACTCCCCTAAAGAAAAATCACATAAACAGTCACTAGACCACGTGATACCTCAGGGTAGGCTCCCCTTATCGCCACGTGACACGCGGCCGCCATCTTCAATTCACTTCTTGACAAGCCTGAGCAAGTCTGAAAGCGGGGTAGGTGGGAGGGCATTTGATATGAGATTTGGGTAAGTATATTAATCAAATGAAAATTTACACTAAAATTTTTGATTAAATTACATATTACTTCCCCAAATCTCATAAATAGCAGATTGCTACTTAAGGAGGTGGGATCCAAAACATGAATATAAGCAGACAGATAACTCACCCTAAGTTCTGGGTAGAGCCTGCCCGGCAACCACGACCGCAGGTAGGACGTTGCTTCCATCAGGACGAGTGCCAGCGACGTCCCTCAAATAGTAATTCAGGAAGACGTCTTCTGATCTCCAGTAAGCGGCGCCCAAGACCTCAGATAGACGCCTGGATTTGAGGACAGCGAGAGATGAGGCCCAAGCACGGGTCTCATGAGTCCTCGCCGAGGAGAGCGGTAGGATGAACTGAGAAGGACGCCCAACATCATTCTGCTGCCACCACACATAGGCTTGTCTAATGAGAGTGGAAGCCCATTTTGCTAAAGTGACTTTGGCAATGTCTTTGTGTCTAGCTGTGTTCGTGGAGATGAATAACAGCTTCTGACTACTAGCCCGAATGGGGCTTGTACGAGATAAGTAAGTAGTTAGCGCACGAACCGGACAGTTCATAAGATCTGGATCGTTTGGAGCTAAGATATTAGACAGTGGATGAACTGTGATCACTGGTGATTGCTGATCTGGCCTCTGATTTTTTGCCAGAAAATCTGGTCGAAAATTGAGCGAGACGGAACCGTCTGCTTGAAACGAAATGTCTTTCTGCAGGCCAGATAAAGAATGTACCTCGCTACCGCATCTGGCCGTAGCTAACAACAGTAACATTAATGTCTTGCGGGTTAGATTTGGTAAGCTTGCAGCATGCAAAGGCTCAAAGTCTGACGATCTCAAAAATTCAAGAACAAGAAAGAGATCCCAAGCCGGTACTGGTTGTTTGGTTTTAATATCTGCAATCGAGGCGCCCTTCAGCACTGAAGCTATTGGACCGCCAAGATTGATAACATGCCCTAATTGTCGTAATGTTGAAGATATAGCTGATCTTCTAACCTTAAGGGAGGAGGCAGAACAACCTTGTGAAGACAACCAAGCCAAATGATTAGCGACTTGCATGGACCGAGGCGCTACTGGGTTGACGTTGTTTAACTGACACCAAGTATTCCAAGCTTTCCAGTGAGAGGAATAAACCGAACTTGTGGAAGCTCTGTGAGCTTTCTGAATCAACGAGACAGTGATGTCTGAAGCACCTGCGTGCTGAAGAGAATCTCTCACAACATCCACCCGTGAAGGCGCAGAGACTGCGGATTTTCGTGAGGAATGCCTGTTCTTGGTTGCATAAGTTCTCCCTTTACGAGATTGAGAGGGACGGTAGAACCCCGAGACAGACGTAATAGGTCCGGATACCAGTGTTGGCTTGTCCACAACGGAGCTACTAACACCAGAGAGGGCCGTTCCACCTCCACTTTTCGTAACACTTTCCCGAGCAGGGATGGTGGAGGAAACGCGTACGCAACCAGGCCCGACCAATCCAGTTCCATGGCATTCACTGCCCTTGCCTCTGGATCCGGACACGGGGAAACGAAGAGAGGAAGTCTCTTTGAAAAGCGTGTCGCGAACAGATCGATCTGCGGTTTGTTGAAGTGGACCCAAAGCCGCTGGAGTGCGTGATGCGTGATAGTCCACTCTGTGTGAATCACACGGGAAGATCGGCTGAGAGCATCTGCCACGACGTTCAACCGTCCCGGAAGATGTCTCGCGGACAGAAAGATCCGCTGTTGCTGGCACCAGGCCAGAATCTGACACGCTCGCAGCGACAGGGAGGGAGAGCGAACTCCGCCCTGGTTGTTGATATAAGCTGCAACCGTGGTGTTGTCCGTCAGGACATGCACATGCTTGCCTTGCAGATGAGACAGAAAAGCCAGAAGGCCCCGAGAAACAGCTTCGAGTTCGAGACTGTTGATGTGGGATTTCATTTGGACAGCGTCCCAGAGGCCTGAGGCCGTGTGCTGTTCCAAATGAGCACCCTATCCCACCATGGAGACATCTGTGCAAAGCTCTGCCCTGTAGGGCGGAAGAACAATCGGAACGCCCTGCAAATTCCATTCCGTCTGCAACCATTGCTTGGTTGTGCAACGAAATCCGTCCCGAAGGGTGACAGACACCTCCCAGCCTTGAGAGGCCGGATACTAAGCCGCTGCAAGAGCTGACTGAAAAGGACGTTTGAAAACTCGTCCCAGCGGTACAAGATTGGATATTGATTCCATTTGTCCTAACACGGACGCCAGAATCCTCACAGGGGCTCTGTGTTGCTTTTTCAGATTTCTGATTAAGCCTTGAAGTTTGTCCCAAGGATGGATGAGAAGATGAAAATACGCGTCTGAGAGGTCGATGAAGGTGACTCACTCGCCCGGGCGAAGGGCGTCCCTGACCGTAGCTGGTGTTTCCATGGTAAAGCGTATGTCCCTTAGATAGGCGTTCAGGGAGGAAAGGTCCAGAACTGGGCGCCACCCCCCTGAGGCCTTGGGTACCACGAAAATCCGGTTGTAAAAGCCGGGGGAGGAATGATCTAATACTACCTCCACCGCTTGCTTCAGTAAAAGGGCCAGAATCTCGGCATCTATGACCATGACTGATTCCTTGTTGGCCGGAAAAGAAAAGTGAGGGAGAACTCTGGTAAGGGGAGCCTTGTCCTCTTTCCAGAGAAGCCGGAACCCCGATCTGACTATCCCTACGAACCAATTGTTGGGTACGTTCTGTATCCAAAATTCGATCGCCCGAGACGGACCGCCCACCATCACGGGGATGGAGGCTACAGGGATAATCAGATCGGGGGGGAATCATTGGGGGTTGGGCTTTTGCCCAGACCCCCGAGACTTGCCAAAGGAAGGCTTCTTATTGCCAGAAGAAGCACCCCTTCCACGACCTCGAGAGGAACCAGAGTTTTGTTTAAAGCTACCTTTAACCGCAGGGGCCATGTAGGTAGCAGAGCTGGATTGTTTGGTATGACTAACGGAGCGTTGAGTGCATCTGGCAAACTCCAAATCCTTTGCCTCCTGGGTCTCTTTGTGAAGAGCATCAAGAGCCAAAAGACCAAAGAGCGCATCCTCCGTGATGGGAGATGTGCGCAAAGAGTCAATAGTTCGCCGATCCTGCAGTCTGGACTCGGAGAGGAAGTTATCCCTTCGAGTAAAAACTGCATGAGCGTAGAGCCGTGCTGATGACGCCATTTGTTGCGCCGAAACTTTAGCCAAAGCAGACAAAAGAGCCGCCACATCCTGTTCGCTTGCATCTTGCCTGAACTCAAAAGGTTCCAGGGAAGAAGTAAGCGCCCGCGTCAAAGAACGCAGCAGCGTATCCGAGAGGGATGCAAGTTCCAGTGCAGATCTGCCTGTTTCCTCTAATCCCAGAAGAGAAGCTTCAGTGTAAGGAAAAGCTTTATCCTTCTTGAAATGCTCAAAACGCAGGAAGTCAACAGCTGGAGTCACCGGAAGTGGAGCCCGAGGCAGGGCAAAAGTTTGAATCAACCCGCGATTGGATTGTTTCAACACTAACTTCCTGTGTGTGGCATGGCGAAACACAGAAGCCTGCTGCTCTGTGGCCAGCCATGAATCCACTGAAGGAGGAACCGGTCCATGCGCCACCAGAAGTGGCACTGGTCGAAGAGGAATGTTACTACCCAGCGGTGGGTGAGTAGCCAAAACTTTCGCCATTTCATAAGCCACCAAGGGAGATTCTGAAAAACGAAACCCCGAGGCGACAGGTTGCGATGGTAAAAAAATCGTCAACCGCTGATTTAGGAGGAGCAGAAGCGTCTACAGCTGCGACCACTCCCTCCGGAAAATACCGTGAGGTCACCTCTGCTGCAAGAGCAAGAGCCTGGATAAACCTTGCCGGTAAACGGAAAACTTCCTCATCCTGTTCGGAATTAGTACTTCCGTAAACAGACGAAGAGTCTTGCGCAAAAGCGCTTCCTTCCGGTAAGAAACCGCGTTCAGTACACTCAGTATTACTGGCAGCGGTAACCGGAACCGAGCGAGGTCGATCACCGGAAGTGACCGCCTCTCGAGACATCTGGCCAATGTCCTCTTCCGGTTCCGCAAGCGGACCGGAAGATGCCTGTGCTATCGACGAAGCGTTATGTAGAATACGCTCGCGACGCACCCCCAGTGGGGTGGCACAAGAAACGTCCGCAAGAAAGGAAGGTGTACCCGCTATTGGACGCTCTTGTAAGACACGATTGTCACCCACTGTCGCGGAACGACAGCTGACTTCCTGTGCCTGACCAGACATACCTTGAAGGTGAGGGACACCTGAAGCCAGTTCCGGAAACGAGCATGGCCACTCGTACCGACCGGAAGACGGAGACTCAACCGAGACGTCGGCCGACGTAACGGTAGCTGAAGGTGTACGCAATTTAGCCAAAGATTGCACACCACCAACTCTAGAAGGAAGAATGGACGTAACACGACTAGCCGCTCTCCTTTCCTCAGCAAAAATGTCTTTAAGCTGACCAGCAAAGGAATGAAAAATATCCATCATTTGCTCCTTGTCTAACGGAGCTTTGTCTGCCGGTTTAATGCTAAGTACAGGAGCGGCAGAATCAACAAGAGACTCAGCAGGAGGATCAATAACAACACTAAATGAAGTATCATTGATAGGGTCCGTGACATGAACAGTAGGATTGGCTTTCGTTTTCTTAGCTGACCGCTTAGAAGAAGAATCTGAACTCGCTGATGCAGACGCACGTTTCTTATGTTCTTTGTCAGACATGTTGACCGAAAAAGTTGTATCAAACAATTTCTACAACAGAAAACGCTAGCCACAATACGAAATAGAAAGGTCTCACCCGAACGTAGAGAAAACCAGGGAAAAACTCAGCTTCAAAAAAGCTGAAACGGCCACAAAAGGCCGGAGCGTGAACCAACACGTCTGAGCAGCTCAGGCGTTGGAAGAGAAGTGAATTGAAGATGGCGGCCGCGTGTCACGTGGCGATAAGGGGAGCCTACCCTGAGGTATCACGTGGTCTAGTGACTGTTTATGTGATTTTTCTTTAGGGGAGTGGCTTCCCTTGTGTTACCAGGGAAGCGTGTGCAACGTTTAAGCACTTAACGGAAGTAAATTGCTATTTATGAGATTTGGGGAAGTAATATGTAATTTAATCCCAGATATGTGCTGCGGTTTTTTAAGTGTACTTTATTTCCGGAAGACTTATAAGTAGTTTTCAAAACATTATAGTATTCATGCTGTCAACTTTTGTCAATAGTTTCTGTAACACGTTCACGACCCTCCATTTTGTCTGTCAAAGTCGCGATTATACTGTCGTAAGATGTTACGGGTCCTCTTCGATTTAAAGATCGTCTCCCTCTGCATGGAACGTGCACATTACAAAAAGCACCAAGGGTCTACATTAGGGACAACTTTGTCGAAAGTGGGGAGATTTCTGCCATCGGTTATTCTTGCTTTCAACATTGTATAGTATTTGTAATCCACCCACTCAACATATCGGTCTCAAGTCTACGCCATTTCGGCTGAGTTTGGTATGTTTCTACACAAATCCATACAAATTACTGTTATACATGTTGTTGGGTGTTTTAAAAAAAAAATTTGTATTGCACTTATGCATAATGTTGTATTTGAAAGTCCCGATGCAGCAAACAACACCACGGATTCAAAAGCTGTACTTCGACTCTGGCTGAGTTTGGTATGTTTCTACAAAAGCCACACAAACTACTGTTATCCATGTTCTCTTTACATCCCTCATGCCCGAGGTTGTGTTTGAAAGTCGCTGATTCAGCAGAAAATTGTAAAGTCTCCGCAGCTGCACTTCGATTTAATGACGGACATGTCTCGCACGTGCAGCTAAGAAAAGCGTTGATACTCCTCCGAGAGCGGACACCATGCACTCTCTTTCTCTGTCGATGTTTTGCCCTGCTTCCATAGCCAATATACTCTTTCTTTTCTGCAACAAATTGACGCTAAGAGTTTCTTTGCAGAGTGACGCGATACAAAACTTTGAATTCATAGTCAGTTTTTGGTCTTCTTGTTCTGTATGTGTGAGTTATGCAAAACTTATGTTGTTGGACTCTTTTCCCAAGTTTCTTGTTGATACATTGTATGTCGACATAGGCTTTACAATAATGCTATTTTATTTGCTACATTATATTTCTTCATTAATTACTGACAGTTCTTTTTTTTTAGGGGGGGGGGGGGGTATTTGCCAAGCACATCATTGTGGGGCTTTTAATCAATAACATGCATCCGTCTACAATGTATCATCATTCATCCTTCAACATTAATAATAAATATGTAAATGGCAAGTATACAAGACATGTATATATATATACGACTTGTGTCTGTCTGTGTGTTTGTGTATCTGTGTGTTTGTGTATTTGTGTATTCGCCATGCACGCCCAAAGTTCTCGATGGATCTGCTTCAAATTTGGTGGGCTTATTCAGAGAGACCCCGGACACAACCTCATCGATGAGATATTTCAACACGTGCTCTCAGCGCGCAGCGCTGAACCGATTTTGGTTCCACCTCAGCTATTTTGGTTCCACCTCAGCTACCCGGGCCCCCATACCGACACACCATAGCCGCTACACCACATCACAACGCCAAAGTTCTCGGTGGATCTTTTTCAAATTTGGACACCGTATTCAGCTACACCCCGGACACAATATCATCGATGAGATATTTCAACACGTGCTCTCAGCGCGCAGCGCTGAACAGATTTTTGTTTTTGTGTTCATTTCACCATTATAAGTAACTCTTCCTTATCTTCTCCAGTGTTTGGCGTTTATCTCCCTTCCTTCGTGTGGCTTTCCCGTTCAGTTGTAAGTTACTACACTGCGCTGTCCACTGCGCTGAGCGTCTTCGCATATTCCCGGCGTTCTGTTACTGTTACTATTTTTAGAAGGTCAACGCAGTGTACAGAACGTAAATTGGACCCGTAAATTATCCTCACTGTAAAAGTGCAAAGGTCGAATCAATTTATAGCCACGCGAAAAATACACTGTCATCTATCTCTCTATAGATACGGCTTCTCTGTGTTTTTGTGTGTGTGTGTGTGAGTGTGTGTGTCTCTATGTAAGCAACACCTGTGCATTGTTCAGTTCTGTTTGTGATGTGGTCTGGCGGCTTTTGTGTAATTTTATGTGAAACACTCAAGTCCTTAATGGCTCAAAACCGTAGGACTTTTAATATTAATTTTAACGTAATTTTATGTACTGGCCTTCCTTTGAGAAGCCATAACTTGCTCAGTCCTGTTTGAGTGGAGTTCGCCTCCAAAGGTGATTAACACGGTTACATTCGTCGACAAGGATGGGACTCGATATGGTCAGGAATGGCATTATGGCCACTGAATCATTTTCGTGCTGTTCCCATTCCACGAATCTAAGCTTGGCGGGTCCATTGTTCGGACCCGGCGAAGCCGGCGTACGGCTCTAAGTACTTCTTTCCGGCGAAGCCGGCTACCCGGCGAAGCGGGTATTCATTCTAGTATATATATATATATACAACATTAGGACATAACAGACAGACGGACATATAACATACCGTTCGCCTACAAGTAAGGCCGGAGCATAACATAGCATGCAGATTACAATACTGATAAAAAGACAGTTCTTACTAATAACAATGACACGAGGTCATTAAAAAATAAGTTTCCTGGAGACATTTTTCAAGTGCAGGTTCTAAAATTCCAAGTGTCGAAACCTGTGGCCCTGCTGCTCTCAATTTCGACATCAATTTCTGCCATGGAAGAATAGTCTCTGGGAAACTCCAGTGAAATCTTGAGACGTTTAAACACGCGGCGCTTTTGTACGGCAGTATGGCCTGTCAGTATAACTCAGACTTTTGTACGGCAGAATGGCCTGTCAGTATAACTCAGACTTTTGTACGGCAGAATGGCCTGTCAGTATAACTCAGACTTTCTGTAGAGCTTGACTGAGAGGTCTGTCCAGAAGATTCTGAAACGAGTTACATCGAAACCCCTCTTTTTAAGACACCCACCCCACTCCCACCCAAAAGTAAAGGCACCCGTTCCCCCTTTTAGGACCTTGCTTCTCTAGATGTTCTGTTCATACCATTTCAAAACTCATTTCCACCTAATTTTCTTAATTTTGGGGCGATCCTAAGTTTCCACTGTAGCAGCAGAGCGGTATCGTAAATTGCATTCTTCGCCTTGTATATGTCGTGCCGAATTCAAGGAATTGCCGAATTCGCGTAATCGGCAAAACGCTGCCCAATACGCGAAATCGGCAACGTTTTGCTGAAAACGCTTAAAGGTTCCTAAAATGTCACAATTTTGCGAAATCAACAGCCACTTTTTGGTTTTAAAGTTCTCAAATACCTTGGAAACCATCACACTTGGACAGCTAGATACTCGAATGGATAGATATCACGATAATCGATAGGTTACGGCAAAAAATGTAGTTTTCGTGCATTTCCGGAGTTATGCTCGACACAGACCAACATAGACGATAAAAACCATAGTAGGGAGGTAAAGCAATGTTCATGCAATGTTTTGGTGACACAAAGAGTAAAAGACTGGCTGCCGCTTTTGCGAAATGGACACATTTTAGAAGCCTTTACGCATGTTCGGCAAAACGCTGCCGATTTCACGTAATGGGCACCGTTTTGCCGATTACGCGAAATGGGCAAAAATATTGCCGATTCCGCGAATTCGGCAATTCCGTGAATTCGGCACGACATATACATAGACAAATTAACTGGCTATTTTTCCTTTTTAGAGGGGAACAGTTTGTTGAATTGATTTCGTAACTGACTCAAGTGTCAACACTGATACGAAATTAATTGAGAAAAAAGTGTCATTCTGTACAGAAAGTATAACCAGGATCATGATTTGTAGTATGTGTTCAAGTGAAAGAATGCTTGTATTCCACGTAAAGGCCTTCTGTAAACGCAATATTGTAAGACAAGTTTGAAGTAATTTTAAAGTTCTGGATCAACATATTTTGCAGAACATTATAACAATAACAATAACAATAACTGACAACACTTTATTGTCCATTAAAATAAATACGTTAACACGGAAAATTGTCTTCATACAACTCACACGAGTCGTAACAGCTAGTACACACGAACAGAACTCAAAGAGATAATATGGCCAATGCACACAAATCGCTTCAAATCGCAGACTTAAGTTCCTCAGCCCAAAACGCTCCACCATCGGCAATCCCCATTTCAGACCCAGCGCCAGTCCCCATGCCCGAGACATATAAAGCATACTTCATAAGGGACAGAAAGTCATACAACTTACAAGACTCGCAATAATACACAAAGAACAGAAACCCTCAAACAGAGCTCGGATATGTCCAATGCACACAAATCGCTTCATTTCGCAGGCTTCCGTAGCCAAAACGTTCCAGCGTCGACCAACTCCATTCCAGACTCGCTGTCAATTATCGTTGAGTAAACTCTACTCTAGTGTCGAGATCTTATACAACAGAGCAGTGTACACTCCCCACACGCTAAGTATTTGCCATGGCGGTTTGGCTTTTGTGTGATAATCCATTACGGAAACAGCGTCTAAAAAAAAAGACTTCTGGGGTTTGAGGGACGCTTTTGATGAAAAACGTTTGCGGTACTAATTCGCTTAAAGTTGACTGAAGTATTGCTGTGAAAATCACGGGTTGTGTGTGTGTGTGTGTGTGTGTGTGTGTGTGTGTGTGTGTGAGTGTGTGTGTATGTGTATGTGTGTGTGCGTGTGTGTGCGTGTGTGTGTGCGTGTGTGTGTGTGCGTGCGTGCGTGCGTGAGTGCGAGCGTGAGCGTGCGTGCGAGTGTGTGTGTGTGTGTGTGTGTGTGTGTGTGTGCGTGCGTGCGTGCGTGCGTGCGTTCGTGTGTGTGTTTTCGTGTGTGTTGTGTGTTTGTGTGCGCGTGAGTGTATATTACGTGCATGTGTGCGTGTATGCGTGAGTTTATGTGTGTTGGGATGTGAGTGTGTGTGGGTGCGTATTTGAGATGAGCTCGACAAACTGGACAGACGAACGTGCGCACAGATAGATATGCAGACAGGCAGGTAGGCAGACACACATGGCGTTAAACGTGAAAGGTTTCAATCACTTGCAAGCGTGTTCTGGTAACAATGACCTCATTGCTAATCAGAAATCGCAGTCATGTAATAACAACATATTGAACAACAAGCTAAACTCAGTGTGCCAACATCATTCTACATCTTCAAAGAAGCAGGAGAAAATCAAATGTCCGCAAGGCGTCTTGCAGATCAACCAGATTAATATCGTGTCAATCTGATCCAATGGACGATTAGCACGTTGTCAAATACAGCCAATCACGATCTTACGTTGACGTCATTATTCCCCCTTATTGGTTCGACAAATTTACCTTCACTTAGCACGAAGCTTTATGAGTGTTTAGCTTCATGCTACTTACTGCATTTCCGTCAAGACTTCCAACACAATCGTAATCTTTCTCAGAGAGTTTCTTAATCAAACATGCTGCCACTGGGAAAGAAAGGTGTCCAACAGACATGCACGCTGTTCGTTGTCTTTTTCCCTTACAAATTTGAAGGCCCGTGCAGACGTAAAGGCTCATTAGTTAGTTTAGTCTTTTTGCCGAAGTCAACAGAACTTACTAATGGGATATCAGGTTCCTATTAGAACTCAGAGCCCATACTGACCACAACTAAAAAGACTGCAAACTTTCAGCGTTATCAGAATTTGGTTTTTTAACCTATAACAAAAAAGCCAATGTTATATACTTACGTCAAATTTCACAAAAGCTAATGGGGTGGCAGGAGCGAATAGGTATCAAATTCTCGTTACGGCCAATCTCCCATTGTTCAGACCGGGAATTCGACTTACAGAAACAAACAGGCTCAGCCGCTAATGAAAGCATGGAAGGAAAATTAAGAGCCTAAATTGGACTGAATCACCAACCTCTCGATTTCCAGACACTAAGACAATATATGCCATGGTTGCTTTCTGTTTGGAGTACTATAATGGACACGCATGGTTGACTGAGTGTCTCAAATTCATGTGTTTACCTCTAACCCCTTTACGGAGGGCAAGTCTGAGCTGACATCCATTATACGGCTTTTAATGGTGATTATGAACTGAAACCCGTATTCAGTTGCGGGTAAAGGTTTTACGGAAAAAGCCCACGCTGACTATTTTGCCTTGACAACAATAACAACAGAAACAAAACAAAATAAACCAAACCAAAACCAAACAAAAGAAGATGAAAAATATAGAAAAGAAGTACTCGAGAAGAAGAAAAAATCTTTCACTCCCGGAAATATTGATGCATTATGACGTTTTCCGATTATTTCCAACACTGGCGTGCAATTTTCAGATCAAAACGTATCAAATTTGCTTTGATGTGTGTGCCACAAAACCATACAATCATAAATGACAATACAAGACAGAAACCTCAACTCCCTGACAACAACACCTCATCATCACGGCCGACTACATCCTATATCTATCATTACTACAGCCATATAGTTTAACCCCCTAATCTCCTCAACAAGCCATCACACACACACGAAGAGACATCGAGGATATTACTGTATCCCCGGTACCAGACCTCCTGTTACCACGGACAGGGTTATCATTCGCGAAGACCTTCCCCTCCCTTCATTTCCCCTCCCATTCAACATCTTGGACAGTTTGGCCCGTTCTCCCCTATTCATCCCCCCGTGTCTGGTGTGTCTGAAAACACCTCCATGCGGAGGGGTTTTGCTGCCAGCGCATTGAAGATAACAGAGGGATAAAGAGGGAAAATGTTCTCGGCTCGCGGGGCAGCAAGCAGGATGTCTCTAGACTGTATTCAACTCTCTGGCCTCGCCTGACTAGGTCGGCTTGCGGGGAGTAATTGATTCCCACTATGCCCCATCCAAAATGGCGACCTTTCCCCTTGGCTGCTCACAGTCCGGGGAAAGGTGGTATGTGTGTAAACACCGGGATGTATGTGTGTATACCCTCAGGATGGTGGGAGTCTTTGCTAGGAGATGTTCGTGTTCGGTCACTGGTCTTCCAGTCCCTCGGAGCATCGGGACAGTGATTTTCATTGGCTGTCGTTTTGATTGAAAGGACGGGCTACCCATCTTACCGTGTAATGAGTGAATATGGATAAAAGGCGCTTGACTTCGGAGTGATAGGTCGAATAATTTTGGATTCTTCTCTTCTCTCAACCGCGGTACCTACTGACCCCTCATCTCTCCGCCCCCCTCCCTATCCTCCACCCCTCAAGCATCCCTCCCCCCATAAATACACACAGTAAGTTTTCTTCAGATTCAATGTTAGGTGCATTTGTGAAATTCCGTAAGGGAAAATACTGGTACTCAGCGGAAATGATTCAAACTCGAAAATTCTGTAAGATATCGCAAAAGATTTTGAAAGTCCAGAAAACTACCATCGTACAGCCGTGGTCCTCAATCTGACCCTTTCTGGTTGCTATGGAATATTTCATTCAAAACGAAAAATGAATATTCTTATTGAATAAATTTGTTTCCCTTCTGTGGCGGGAAATTGTAGATGTACTTTCTAATCATTTTTGTTTGGCGAAATTCTTCTTCGTACTGAAAACTAAAACGCAACACCCTAGACTTTCTTCCAAGTGCCTGTCTATATAATGTGCAATCAAGAAGATGCTTGCAGGGATGTAGCAGCGACAGAGACCACAAGAAATCACTGTTCGCAGCTGGCCCGGAAAGTTTGGGACCAGTCAAGGAGATAATGCAAAGTGTCTCGGGCGTGAAACTCAATGAAAA
>NC_090254.1:26205810-26213310 GCF_037325665.1 Littorina saxatilis
AAGAAAACAATGAATAAAGCAATTAAGTCTGAAACGATTGGCTCTGGGACGGAAGGGGGATTACTCGCACGAACTAAAATGATTCGAGGGCGAGAAGAAAATGGACGCTTTAAACTTAGGAACAAGCCTCCAGGGAAGAAAATCCAAGAGGATCGACGGACATGCAACCGCAGGACTACGTAAGCAGAGAGCAGAGAACGGAGTAGGGTCACGATGAAGATGACGACAACAATATTCAACTGGAATCCCATAACATAAAGCAAATCAAAGAAAGTGAACAATTATAAAACAAGATGTTCAAAACAACAAGGCAGTTACAAGAAACAAAGAGAGCAGTTCTGAGGAGGGGAAGGAAGAGAAGAAGAATAAAAACAAGAAAGACGAGAACGACACGATGCAAGGAGGGAAGAAAAAATGAAAGTAAGAAAATAAGAAAAAGCAGAAACAGAAAACAGAAAACAGACTTCATCATTAATTTTTTCTGTTGCTTTCTTCTTTTTGTCTCTCTTTTTTCTAATTTTATTTTCATTTGTTTCATGTATTTTGTTTTGCTTTTGTGTAACTACTACTACTGCTATTTTCTCGTTGGTATTTAGATCTTTTTTAATTTTCTCAGAATGTACGCAGGATCTCGCGGTGACACCGTACCCTTTCCGCAGCATCAGTCCATCATTACAAAAATGAAGCCGAGAAACAAGTCGCGTAAGGCGAAAATACAATATTTAGTCAAGTAGCTGCCATTTTTCAGCAAGACCGTATACTCGTAGCATCGTCAGTCCACCGCTCATGGCAAAGGCAGTGAAATTGACAAGAAGAGCGGGGTAGTAGTTGCGCTAAGAAGGATAGCACGCTTTTCTGTACCTCTCTTTGTTTTAACTTTCTGAGCGTGTTTTTAATCCAAACATATCATATCTATATGTTTTTGGAATCAGGAACCGACAAGGAATAAGATGAAAGTGTTTTTAAATTGATTTGGACAATTTAATTTTGATAATAATTTTTATATATTTAATTTTCAGAGCTTGTTTTTAATCGGAATATAACATATTTATATGTTTTTGGAATCAGCAAATGATGGAGAATAAGATAAACGTAAATTTGGATCGTTTTATAAAAATTTTTTTTTTTTACAATTTTCCGATTTTTAATGACCAAAGTCATTAATTAATTTTTAAGCCACCAAGCTGAAATGCAATACCGAACCCCGGGCTTCGTCGAAGATTACTTGACCAAAATTTCAACCAATTTGGTTGAAAAATGAGGGCGTGACAGTGCCGCCTCAACTTTCACGAAAAGCCGGATATGACGTCATCAAAGACATTTATCAAAAAAATGAAAAAAACGTTCGGGGATTTCATACCCAGGAACTCTCATGTCAAATTTCATAAAGATCGGTCCAGTAGTTTAGTCTGAATCGCTCTACACACACACACACACACACACACGCACGCACATACACCACGACCCTCGTTTCGATTCCCCCTCGATGTTAAAATATTTAGTCAAAACTTGACTAAATATAACAAAAGGGTGAACAAAAAGAAGAAAACACACACACACACATACACACTACACACACACACACACACACACACACACACACACACACTACACACACACACACACGTACACACACACCCACCCCCCACCCCCCCCCACCCCCCCCCCCCCACACACACACACACAACGTGTGATGCTATGCCCAGAACGCCGGGGTGTTCTTCTCGACAGTAGCGTCGGGTTTGCACAGTCCTGTCCGCGCCTAGTATTCCATCTACTCCGCGTGTTTGAGAAGGTCTTCACACGCGAGATATTACGCGCGTCTCCCCCTTGTCCAAGTGTTGAAAGTCAATTGTTCTCTGTTGACAGAGGCTTGAGACTTTCCAGCTGGAGGATTACTTTTCAACGCTGGTAGCCGCGAGAGATGATTGAAATAACTGTTTGCTAGAGAGAAACACCTTCCGAGTATGGTCATTTTTCTCTCGTGTAAAATATTTAGCTTACTTGGTTGCTTGTTTGTTTGTTTGTTTGTTTGTTTGTTCATGAAAGTCACAGTAAAAACAATAAGAATTAGAGTACGGGCTTCAATCAATCAATCAACGAGTCTTATATCGCGCATATTCCGTGGGTACAGTTCTAGGCGCTCTGCGGTGATGCCGTGTGAGATGAAATTTTATACGGCCAGTAGATTGCAGCCATTTCGGCGCATATTTACCTTTCACGGCCTATTATTCCAAGTCACACGGGTATAGGTAGACAATTATTAACTGTGCCTAAGCAATTTTGCCAGGAAAGACCCTTTTGTCAATCGTGGGATCTTTAACGTGCACACCCAATGTAGTGTACACGGGGCTTGCTTTCGTTTAGTGAAGTCTGAAGAAAGTCGCCCCACTGCAGCTTGTTTCTCGCATGTATATTTTTACCATCCGGTAATAAGAATAAAAGAACGAAAAAACACACACCTTAATTAGTTTTAGACGCTCAGGATGTATAATTAATTCTGACAACGCCAAAAAGTAAACTCCTCGGGATTGACTCTGCGTTTCAGCAAGTCTTCTTTGACAAGAGAGCGAGACGTGCTTATCTTGACAAGGTGGCAAGGTATAAGAAACGTCTTCCTCGTGCTCACAGACCGTGAAGAACAAGCTGTCAAAGCACATTGCTCTGTTAATTTCCATTCCCTTTGTTTGTGCCACAGGCGCAGGAATTAATTAACCAAATAGAGTAAATAATGAAGAAATGACTAATATTATTGCACACGGCTCCTTCTCCTTCTCCCTTCTGCCTTCTGCCTTCTTCCTTCTTTCTTCTTTCTTCTTTCTTCTTTCTTCTTTCTTCTTTCTTTCTTCTTTCTTCTTCTTCTTCTTCTTCTTCTTCTTCTTCAGCGTTCCAGAATTTTTCTGGTTACGTGTGAGCTCGTTTGCCCATTTGGGTTCCCCACACTATACCCTGAGAGCATAGTCAGCTCACTCCGCTTTCGTTGAGTAGGCATGCTGGGTATGTTTGTGTTTCCATAACCCACCGAACTCCGACATGGATTACAGGATCTTTTCCGTGCGCAATTGGTCTTGTGCTTGCGTGTACACACGAAGGGGGTTAAGTCACTAGCAGGTCTGCACATAAGTTGACCTGGGAGATCGGAAAAATCTCCACCCTTAACCCACCAGGCGGCAACGACCGGGATTCGAATTCACGACCTCCCGATTAGGAGGCCGACGTCTTACCACCACGCAACTGCGCCCGTCGCACACGGTTCATCTCAGTGTCTTCGAGTTTATATCGAAAAACGAAATTAAAAAACTCACATGGGCAGTAAATACCATTAGCCCAAAGGTCCCTTATTCCTATGTAATGCGGTGTCAGTCACTGGTTTGTCGTCTGCTTGTTGGTGGCGGTGGTGATAGTGGTGCTGTTGTTGTTGTCGACGTTGCCGTTTTATTGTGTTTTGTTTTGCTTTTGGTTGGTTATCTTTCTTTGTTCAGAAAACGAAAAGTGCATGAGATCTTTATAGGATATTCAGTGGTAAACACACACGTGCAAGCACCCACGTTCCTCTAACTTGCTTTACAGAACACACATGAAACAGGTATCAACACCTTGGACATTGACAAAATTCATCAGCATTCTTTTGTTGGTTCTTACGCAGTAAACAAAGCTGATTTTCAAGTTACTAGGCGGATATTTGTACTGGATATAGGTGGGGGTGAGGTGAGGGGATAATGGTAGGAGGGAAGGGGATAGGGAGAATGAGAAGGGAGGGGGTACCATTGAGGGGTAATATACATAGAAAATGGAGAGGCGTATCAAGTGGTGTAAAGTTTCAAGCATACCACCCATGAGCCAGGCAAAACAAACAAAAAACCTAACAAAAACCAACAACAAGCACATTCAGCAATAAAGTAAAACAACCAACCAACCATAAAACAGACTGACAGACGTATTTAATTTACCGACCAACCAAAAAAACCACTTCTCGTCTGAAGCTAGCATGATCATAACATTATTGAACATGCCCACTAGATAGAAGATGCGTGTCTTTAAATGCTCATTTGCGTACCATCACATGGACACACCACACACAATAGAATAATACCCAGACACATACCAGAAAAAGAGAGATTTCAGAAAGACAGGCAGAGTCACGGAGATAGACAGAGACAAACAGCGATAGACAGACAGACAGACAGACAGACAGACAGACAGACAGACACACACACACACTCACACAGTCAAACACACACAGTCACACACACATACACACACACACACACACACACACACACAGTCACACACACACACACACACACACACACACACACACACACACACGAGCCACACATAACAAACACATCAGCCCATAATCATTCCCTCACGCTCACCTCCCTACAAATCACACATAACTATCCAAACACACATACACAGCACGCCAAAACCCCAACCACGACAGGACGACAAAAAGCAATGAAGTACAAGTCACTCAGGTAATTACCCAAGAAGAACACTAACAGCCCATTACTTATTTTGTCAGCTTACCGGAACGATCACGGTCGAGTTGTCAGCAGTCATATGACGGTCACGGTTTCGAAATCCATGGTTGGCTGAACCTCTGTCTGCTAGCTCCGGTGAACAGAACTATCAGTCGTCGAAATCACTCTGGGTTTTCAGCAAAGTTCGATTTCAGGTGTCAGCATGAAAGCTTCTCCGAGAAGCTTTTAATTCAAAACTTGGGAATTTAAAGCAAAAATCTAAACTCAGAAGTTTCAGGCTGAAAATCAATTTTTGTTTGTAAATGTTATCGTCCGATTATAGCATACAAATCCGTATGGAAAAAATTGTTGGCAGAAGCACACTATTAAACTGTCTGCTCGGTTCACTTTCCTTTGCAGTTATATTAATGTTTCGAACGATAGATTCTTTCAACCTGATACGATCAATATGAAACAATAAAAACTAGGGACAAAGCTTAAGTGCAGAGTGCAGCTCGAAAAAAAACTATAACACCTCTACGGGGATTATGCAAGATGTGGAAGGTGGAAAAGCCCAAACATTTTAACTAAAATAGAATGGAATCACAGTTGTACACTTCCAGCTCGAACAGCTAAAAATCCTGAGCCTACGAACGAGAAGAAAACGCAGACGAAGAAGAAGAAATCCTAAGCTCATTTGTACCAAGCAAGATAATATATTCCTAATGTAAGTGATCAATCTAATCATAGAATTAAATGCTCGTAAAGCAAGGTCTGTTTTATGTGTCACGACGATTGCGATATCAAATGCGATAGAAAGTTCAAACTTAATATTTGTCACTTGGCTCGTACCTGAAGTAAAAAGAATGAAAACAATTTAACAAAAATGTTGCATGCATTTAGGCTTTAAAACTTTATTTTTAAATGCACAGCTAAATGTATTTTGCAGAATAAAATCAATTAGTTTTAACACATTACAGCACCAAACAATTTCAATATTCAATTTCTAGTTAAAGAAATCACTCGGGGGCTTTACAATCACAAAATTGAATTGTTCTTCGAATGGGTTTTGCCTCTTTCAATTATTATGCAATTATTTATTGATTCTTGCTAACGCGAAACTATGGCTTTTGTGGGGAAAAAAAGAGGAATTTCAGATGTTCTCCAAATTCCACGTGTTATGTGAGATTTTGAAGAAGTTTAAATTTCTCAAGAAAAGGACAATTCTAACTACAACAATCCTTTTTAGATTAGACAGAGTGGCGAAACCAGTTACAACACTTTTTATTTCATTTTTGTAATTCTCTTTTTGTGGGAGTTTTTTTTTCCACATGTATAACCTTTACATAACAGGACACAGACAAGGGAGCAACTTCACAAAAGAACCAGTTACAAAACTTCTTAGAGTAAAGAACTAAGTATATCTGTATTTTCCTCCGGAAACACCACTCAAGGGCGAACGTAAATCAACACTATTCTGGAGTTGATTCAAGTAAGAAGCACGTTTAGTCAACAGGGGAAAACGTCAAGCTAATCCCTTCAGTTCTTGAAAATAAGAAGAACCTTTTATTCAGATTTCTCTCGATGTTAAGTGGACAAAACCACTTTCAGCAAACAAAAAAGACCTTTAGCTACATATATATAATCACTTCGGGAAAAGTATATGTACTTGACGAAAGTAAAAGCGCGTACACGCTCCACTCCAAGTGAAATCCGAGAAAATCAAATCCCGCACTCAAAGGCGAACTGAAAGATAATCACTTCTATGGAAAGTTCAATGTACCACTGAAGTATGCACTTGGAAGCAACACTCCTCTGGAGATAACTCCGACGAAAACACAAAACACTGAATATAAAAAAAACACAACTTTCAAGATAACACCCGCATGCTCTCCACCGTGTTCACCCAACACCAACTGTCAACTACCGACCAGCACTCAAGGTGACCGACAAAAGCATGTACAATACGTAGACCTGTTTTGTTATGGGGGCGAGGACGCCCCCATTCTATACGGATAGTTTCGAGGTTGACCATGGGCAGCGCCATTTTGTTGTGAAATACGTCATCAGTTTGTGTACCTATGGGAGGGGTGACGTCAAAATTGTTCATCTGTAGAAAGTTGTGAAATCCGTCACCCTATGGGAGGGGTGACGTCAAAATTGGTCATCACAGAGTTTGTGTAACACAGGAAGTTGTGAAATACGTCACCCTATGGGAGGGGTGACGTCAAAATTGTTCAACAAAAACATGATATGTCGCATTGTGCAGGGTCAACTGCAACAAACTCAAACCGAGCCATTCATACCTAGCTGTATTTGAGAGACTTATATACCCGACATTTTTATTTCTTATTTTTAGCACAGGTGTAGGAAAAATCATGAACCAAAATGTTATTTATTTTCTAATTTAACATTTTTTTTACAAATATGACCATGGTCTTTTAAACATACAGTGACATTAAACATTGTTATGTTAAAAAAAAGAAAAAAGAAATAAAGCTTTTGTGCACAAATCAGAAAATACATTGTACATTTTACCTACAGGCCAAACAGTGTCTGTTGGCGGCAGAGGGCCCAGCAAGTTGCTATTTTTAGATCGATTAAAAGTTGTCAAGAACAGGCGCTTACATTTGGATGTGTCCACTGATAGTAGGTTTGGTTGTGATCAATCAGAATGATGTAGGAATAAAAATGTATGACAGTTTGGTATGATGACATGTAATTCAAATATGCTGAAATGTAATATTATACATGATATAATATTATTATGGCTGTTGCCATGACCATGAACCCCAAGAAAGATTTAATGTTATGTAAAATCAAAATACCAAAATCAAGCACCTACTAATCTGGTCTACGCTGCTTGGACCAAAAAAGGATGGACACGCAACTCGCTCAGCCAGCCAGCGCTGCGAGACTTACAGCGGCCAACTTCGCCGCGGCGCGCTCATTGGCTAAGTATTGAACCTGCGTCAAGGCCGATGCGCGTAGATTCCCAGAATGTTTACTTTCGGTTAGATTCTTTGACAGCATT
>NC_090254.1:26218310-26254355 GCF_037325665.1 Littorina saxatilis
TCTTTTCTTCTTCTTCTTTTTTTTCTTAACATATACGGGAGCATATGTGAAAAGGTAAGCAAACACAAAACAAAAAATTGCGACAAGCAAATCGAAACCGTCAAAATTCGATAAGAAATAACGACGCTGCAGACAAAAAAGTTTAAAAGTCGTGGTGAATTCTGATCTGCATTCAACTGCCCGCAGGGCCACGCTGTTTCATTCGCCAGATGAGCCATGCGGAATCCAAGACAGATGCTAACGGAAGCCTCCGCACAAGAGGATGAAAGAAACCAGTTCAACAAAAGAGGTCTGAGAAAACACGCGTCAGTACAATGAGGTGGTATATGATTCTCCGCAGCTCATCTTCTTTCAATTCTTTCAAAGTCGGGATCTCATTATATTTAGTCAAGTTTTGACTAAATATTTTAACGTAGAGGGGGGAATCGAGACGAGGGTCGTGGTGTATGTGTGTGTGTGTGTGTGTGTGTGTGTGTGTGTGTGTGTGTGTGTGTGTGTGTGTGTGTGTGTCTGTGTGTGTGTGTAGAGCGATTCAGACTAAACTACTGGACCGATCTTTATGAAATTTGACATGAGAGTTCCTGGGTATGAAATCCCCGAACGTTTTTTTCATTTTTTTGATAAATGTCTTTGATGACGTCATATCCGGCTTTTCGTGAAAGTTGAGGCGGCACTGTCACGCACTCATTTTTCAACCAAATTGGTTGAAATTTTGGTCAAGTAATCTTCGACGAAGCCCGGGGTTCGGTATTGCATTTCAGCTTGGTGGCTTAAAAATTAATTAATGACTTTGGTCATTAAAAATCGGAAAATTGTAAAAAAAAAATAAAAATTTATAAAACGCTCCAAATTTACGTTTATCTTATTCTCCATCATTTGCTGATTCCAAAAACATATAAATATGTTATATTCGGATTAAAAACAAGCTCTGAAAATTAAATATATAAAAATTATTATCAAAATTAGATTGTCCAAATCAATTTAAAAACACTTTCATCTTATTCCTTGTCGGTTCCTGATTCCAAAAACATATAGATATGATATGTTTGGATTAAAAACACGCTCAGAAAGTTAAAACAAAGAGAGGTACAGAAAAGCGTGCTATCCTTCTTAGCGCAACTACTACCCCGCTCTTCTTGTCAATTTCACTGCCTTTGCCATGAGCGGTGGACTGACGATGCTACGAGTAAAATGGCATTGCGTTCAGTTTCATTCTGTGAGTTCGACAGCTACTTGACTAAATATTGTATTTTCGCCTTACGCGACTTGTTTTTTTTCTGAGCTGGTAAGAGTGTCTTCCCGAAGGCAGCAATAATATAGCAGTAATCTAAAATCAAAATGAAACAAGAGGCGAAGCCTTCAAGGCTCACGTAAGAAATCGACAAACAGTAACACAAACTCAATCACTCCGTCACACATACACACACACAGTAAGCATAGGTGACACGGTGCAAGAGTGCGAGACACTAGATCTAGATCTGTCTGTCTGTAGCCTACTTACGTATTACGGGGACACGACTGCCAGATGGCCAGATCGACACTGCGCTTTCGACAGCGCTTCCTCGCGCAGACACTGGAAACACGCTGTGCAGATTAACCTGTAGGAAATCTCCTTTGGTATCTTCTTTATCTATTTTTCTGGAGCTACGAAACCGAACAATGTGAAATCGTCGTCTCCGAATCGGCAAACTGCAGCTCGGTGATAACTGTATCTATACCACAATCCTTCACGCGATCTGACCTAACCTTGACCCCTGACCTGGTCTACATACCACACACGACACAAACCAGTCAGCTGTTTTTACCCCCCCAAAAAAAACCACCACCCGTTTTCTTTGGATACACACTTTATCAATCAATCAATCAATCAATGAGGCTTATATCGCGCATATTCCGTGGGTACAGTTCTAGGCGCTCTGCAGTGATGCCGTGTGAGATGAAATTTTATACGGCCAGTAGATTGCAGCCATTTCGGCGCATATTTACCTTTCGCGGCCTATTATTCCAAGTCACACGGGTATAGGTAGACAATTATTAACTGTGCCTAAGCAATTTTGCCAGGAAAGACCCTTTTGTCAATCGTGGGATCTTTAACGTGCACACACAATGTAGTGTACACGGGGGGAGGGTTCGGACATACGTGCCGACAAAATGTTGATCATTGCTTCAATACTTTGAAGCTGTTGCTTGAATAATAACCAGGTAAAATTAGTATTTCGGTGTTCAGTCAAATGTTAAAGTTTCTACCACAGACATACATACATACGCCCGTACGCACGCACGCACGCACGCACGCACAGACAGACAAAGGTTAGCATCGCATAGGCTACACTTACGTGAGCCAAAAATATAACTTGCACAAAAGAAAAAACTGCACAAAGAAGTTTACGGCAGAACATTCAGGGTTCATTCCTTGCATACACAGTCGAACCTACCTCTCGATAAACCGGCACGGTTGGCCTAGTGGTAAGGCGTCCGCCCCGTGATCGGGAGGTCGTGGGTTCGAACCCCGGCCGGGTCATACCTAAGACTTTAAAATTGGCAATCTAGTGGCTGCTCCGCCTGGCGTTTGGCATTATGATGGGGTTAGTGCCAGGACTGGTTGGTCCGGTGTCAGAATAATGTGACTGGGTGAGACATGAAGCCTGTGCTGCGACTTCTGTCTTGTGTGTGGCGCACGTTATATGTCAAAGCAGCACCGCCCTGATATGGCCCTTCGTGGTCGGCTGGGCGTTAAGCAAACAAACAAACAAACCTCTCGATAACAACCACCTGCCAATAACGACCACCCCACAGGATCCCCTACGAGTTTTACATTTAGTCAAGTTTTGACTAAATGTTTTAACATAGAGGGGGAATCGAGACGAGGGTCGTGGTGTATGTGTGTGTGTGTGTGTGTGTGTGTGTGTGTGTGTGTGTGTGTGTGTGTGTGTGTGTGTGTGTGTGTGTGTCTGTCTGTGCGTGTGTGTGTGTCGAGCGATTCAGAGTAAACTACTGGGCCGATCTTTATGAAATTTTACATGAGAGTTCCTGGATATAATATCCTCAGACGTTTTTTTCATTTTTTTGGATAAACGTCTTTGATGACGTCATATCCGGCTTTTTGTAAAAATTGAATTGATTGAAATTTTGGCCAAGTAATTTTCGACGAAGGCCGGACTTTGGTATTGCATTTCAGCTTGGAGGCTTACAAATTAATTAATGACTTTGGTCATTACAAATCTGAAAATTGTAATTAAAATTATTTTTTGGTAAAACGATCCAAAATTACGTTCATCTTATTCTTCATCCTTTTCTGATTCCAAAAAAATATAAATATGTTATATTTGGATTAAAAACAAGCTCTGAAAATTAAAAATATAAAAAATATGATTAAAATAAAATTTCCGAAATCGCTTTAAAAACAATTTCATCTTATTCCTTGTCGGTCCCTGATATCGATTATAAAAACATATAGATATGATATGTTTGGATTAAAAACACGCTCAGAAAGTTAACGCGCAGAGAGGTACAGAAAAGCGTGCTATGCAGCACAGCGCAACCGCTACCGCGCTAAAGAGGCTCGTCAATTTCACTGCCTTTTGTACGAGCGGCGGACTACGGTCATTGTGAAATAATGCAGTGCGTTCAGTTTCATTCTGTGAGTTCCACAGCTTGACTAAATATAGTAATTTCGCCTTACGCGACTTGTTCTTTCTTCTAACGACCACTTTTCGCTGGTCCCTTGTGTGGTCGTTGGAGACAGGTTCGGTTGTATCAGTTTCCTCCCACCTCTTCCTTTTGCTGACATAAGGTTTGCCTACCAATTAATTCTTTGTCTCGTCCCCCGAAAGTAAGACTATAGACGATGCTTTCTTTTGCTGCGCCATATGGAATGCATAAATATTCCCACTGGGAATAGCAATGTATTCAACCAGACCGCCAGACGGCTTCACGGATCTGCTCCCTTTCGTGTCTGCAAAAAGCATAGTTCTTCCCGTGAAGCAGTTCGGCTCACCATCTAACATATGTGACCCTCCACCACGGAACGAGTCGCATGTCACCTTTGCATGATTTTCATATTTTTACATTTTCCTAAAGAGTTTTTTATGCTCTATCCAGTGGTTTGTTTGTTTGTTTGTTTATTTGTTGCTTAACGTCCAGCCGACTACGCAGAGCCATATCAGGACGAGGAAGGGGGGGATGAAGGGGGCCACTTGTCAAGCGATTCCTGTTTACAAATGCACTAACCCATTACTTGTGTCCCAGCAGGCTTTAGTAAAACTAAATTAATACCTACTGGAAGATTACCAGTTTCCAGTATGTTAAAATAGGCTTAACCTATCTACTGCTGGACTTACATCAGAACACTAACAGATTAAACTATACATGAATCGCGAGACAAGCGGCAAGAGAAGAGATTTTTGGAAAAAATACAGGTGAATGAGCAAGAAGGCAGAAACAAGAAAAGAATTCATGAAGAGAAAGAGAGCATGACAGGAAAGAGGAACCAAAAATCTACCTAACAGCAAACTAGAAAGCTCCTGCGGTTCCAAAAACAGGAGGGGCTTTTAATTTCATAACCGCAGTGCCCCACTGCGGGACTATCCAGTGGTAAAATCCTTTTTAGAAAAGAGGAAAAACTGTTTGAGTTATAAGCCTGTGACTAAGGTGACCCTCACACTGTTACCAGGCACTCCCCGGACTTATATTTTGCCTAGCGCAGAACCGCGCGAGGTGACATGCGACTCATTTCGTGGTGGAGGGTCACATATGGCTAAACTTTTACTTGGGGGAAAAACCTCCCTCCACTTGGACACACACCCACAATCAACATCCACACAGCTTTATACGAAGATTGTTTTTATGAATTAATTTAGCAGATTGACACCTCTGTCAGGTGAGATATCAATTCGTCAAAAACTTACCATTCAACAGATTCAATTTCAGATGTATTGTAGTGCAACTCTCAATTCTTAGTAAATGTGATATGGTCAGTTTTTTTTTTAAGTACAATTCTTAATTCTTCGTAAATGTGATATGATCAGTTTTTTTAAAAGTACAATTCTTAATTCTTCGTAAATGTGATGTATTTTATGTCTGTAACCGCCCGACAATGCATGGCAATTTTCCTTGTTTTTATAAGTCCTGGCCTTGAGTCATTCTGCACAGCCCTTCTATTGGTATCTGTGGAAGTGGAGGGATTGTCTTATCCGACTGTGCTGCGCTGTGAAAAAAAAATTGATTCTAAGTTTTATTATGCATGCATGTATGTGTGCTCTTTGATAACTATTTTTCCTTTTCATTTGAGACAAGTTGTATATATATGTCACAGTGGAAATGAGAATCCAGTGAGATTCCGAATCGCATTAGTAAAGATTGGAATTCCAGTTTGCACTAGGGCAAACTAGAATTCTCATCTCCACTGGATATTTGTTAGTGAAGATTGGAATTCCAGTTTGCCCTAGTGCAAACGGGAATCCAGTTTCAGTGGAGATGGGAATTCCAGTTTTCACAAGGGGAAATAGGAATTGGGGGGAATTGGGGGAAATAATGTGTTCAAAGGTTTATAATTGTTGTTAAAACCATATCATCTTGAGTCACTCATGACTTTAAGGCTTACTCATTTCAGGTATTGAAATACAGAAATAAAGATGAATATTATTGAATTGATATAATCGAACACCACAGAGTAATTGCGCACAATACGTTTTTTTAATCAATATCATTAAATCATATTACAAAGTTAAAAGTTTATAAAAGATGAAGCATGAAAGGTAGGCCTATCTATGCTACATGCCTTCACACACACTCCCACACATGCATGCACTCACGCACGCACACAACCATGCCTTTTTTGCTTTTTTTCAATTCACTGGAAATCCATCAACAGTTCTTGCAAAATGGGCTTTCTGGGTGACATTTTGTACAGCAGTCTATGTTTGCTTTTAGGCAATTGCACCGTTTCGTTGGACAGTTGCCCTTGCATTTGCAGACTGTTTTTGTATCAGAGTTATTTCTTTTATATTGCTTGGTTCACACTGTTAAGTTCCAGAAACTCTACAGCGCGCATGTCCACAAGTTCAACACCGTGGTTTTACAATACAATACAATACAATAATACTGTCGGCTCTGACGGCCGAGGCCCTCTCTCTCTCTGTCTCTCTCTGTCTGTCTCTCTGTCTGTCTCTCTCTCTCTCTCTCTCTCTCTCTCTCTCTCTCTCTCTCATGCTTCATCTTTTAACTTTGTAATATGATTTAATGATATTGATAAAAAAACAAACTATTGTGTGTTGTGCGATTATATCAATTCAATAATATTTTAAGTTATTGAGACATCCCAGTGCACTAAGGGATTTATAGAGCAAATCGAGAAAATTCATTATTGAACGAAGCGCATAGCGCTGAGTTCAATAATTATTTTCGAGATTTGCTCTATAAATCCCTTAGTGCACTGGGATTGTTTCAATAACGATATTGTCAGTACCGCCATAGAAAAAAGAAGATTCCAAACGCACATTTTGCAACGCGCATTTGAATAGGCATAACTGTGTGGTCAGGTCGTGTACAGTAATATCTACTTTTGTGTGGGGTGTCTCAAGTGTGTCAGTCGTGCTTTCGTCACACGCATTTTAATTTCTGTTGGTAAATTCCAGTGTAGTGTTAATCTGAACAGTGATGATCTTTCAGAGAGACCTCATTTGAACTCGGAGAAAGGACTGTGCTCTTCGTTATTTGCGATTCGAAACCTCCAGTCGAGCTTCGACGGATTGACTGTGCGGAGTGACTCCCCTTGAATTGACTCGAAGCGGGACTCGACGGTTAGCACATTTTCAAAATAAATGTGGCATATTTCTCGTGTTGTATCTTCACTCATCGGGGAGTTTGATACTAAATATGAACGGTAAGAATGCTCTGAACCCTACACGTATTATATCCCCATCGTTTTTTCGTTCACATTTGCCCAACATGTTAATTTGCTGAGCGGGGTTTATGTCGTCTGCTAGGCTAGTGCAATCGAACCACTGCAGTCTGCACTGAGTCTGCACGCATGAGGCAGGCTGGTAATAAGTCTTATATATGGTAAGAACGTTCTGAACCCTACACGTTTTCGACTACGATTGTTCTTGCCTTGAAATAATAATTCGGAAACCATTCATTTACTGAACTGTTGCAGTCGTATTTCTGTGTAGTCTGCTACGTATGACAGAGTCGATCGAGTCAGTCTTCCAAACTGGTCTAGTTGGTACGTTATCGGAATAACACTTGTGTTTTCTGTTAGCCGCTGGGAATTGTATACTAACTCATCATTTGGTAATGTGGATGATAAGCTACATGCCACTAACACGGCATATGAGAAGAATCTATGCAAGTCGGCGAAAATTAGATGAAAAACAGCGGCTTCTATTTTTAGATCAGTGGCACTGTGGCACAGGCACATGCAATCTGTCAGAAAAAACCCCCACTTCTGCTTTAATTGAGAAGCAGGGAATTTATGGTCATTTGGTATTGTGGAGAATATAAGCTACATGTCATTAATTAATTCTGAGGATGAGAGCACAATCTCGCTTCGGCAAAGGGCGGAAGAATACGCTCTGTGGAAAAGTTAGCGCACTCCAAGAGTGCGCTAACAGTTTTAGCGCATCGCCATTAGCCAATCAATTGGTTCACATCAGTCATGTGACACCAGTACTTACTGACAATTATTTTTATTTCTGCATTTCAATACCTGCAATGAGTAAGCCTTAAAGTCATGAATGACTCAAGATGAAATGGTTTTAACAACAATTGTAAACCTTTGAACACATTATTTCCCCCAATTCCTATTTCCCCAAGTGAAAACTGGAATTCCCATCTCCACTGAAACTGGATTCCCGTTTGCAATAGGGCAAACTAGAATTCCAATCTTCACCAACAAATATCCAGTGGAGAGGAGAATTCTAGTTTGCCCTTGTGAAAACTGGAATTCCAATCTCCACTAGTGCGATTCGGAATCTCACTGGATTCTCATTTCCACTGTGACATATATATCGTGTTGTGTTTTGATTGAACTTGTAAAGCGCTTCGATCTGTGGAGAAGCGCTGTATAAATGTTCCATTATCATTATATTATTATTATCATTATCCCATGTAAAAGCTTACCCAGATTTGAGTTGATGAGCCGAATCGTTTTACACGGAAAGGATCGTCCCTTAAATCCATAAAAAAAAGAGTCTTCATTTTCTCATAATGATTCGTCTGGCCGTTTACTTTAAAGGCTGCCATATTCGTAGCGTTCATTAATTAATTCATATTGTTTACATGTGCCAATAATGTTATAAAACTGTACCTAAGGGGATATAATAACGATTGGCTGTAGCTTTCGAACACAGAAACATTTATTTCAGTATTGCAAAGTGGTGTTGATAGTGTCGAATGTAAACAGAACAGTCTCAAAGTGAAAGTGGATGTTTTCCGGAAATTGCGCAGGGGGAAATATACGATCTCTCACAGCACATATTCGCAAGAATAAGGCCACAGGCTTCAGCTGACAAGCTACAAGTACATCTAATTTTCTAATAGGCCTATGTACTCACGTGTCCAGCAAAACTTTGGCGAGTTCAGTATCCCCTTTGTACTTGGTTCTCAATTTGAAGCGATGGGCCTCTGACGAAAACAATCTTTCTTTCAGTGCGACCCAGCGCTGGTGCTGCGTGGTGATGAAGCAAGGAGTCCACTTTCTCTTCTCAGCAGATTTAGTGGCCTTGACAGCTTTAGACGGGTTTACTTCTATCTTTCTTTGCCATTGTACGCAACCGCGCTTTGACTGTCTCCGACGCCATCTTTGGTTTACGAAACGTCACGAAGTGAAGTCAACGGTCTAAAAATAGCCCAAGTCCTGGAGAACTGTTGCTAAACAATGCAATAAAGAATTAATTATTTCTCGTAATTGGTAAGGACTTCAAACCTAAGCTCCAGACTGCTAACTGTCAATAAAGTATATCCTCTTCGGGACGTGTTATTCTGAGCTAAATCAAGTCATCCTCCACTGAGCACACTGAACACACTATGCAATTACTTTGGATTACTTCTGGGCTTTCTGGAGACAGGCGGACAAAGAACATTAAAATTGAAATATTGCGTGCGCAGATCGTGCAACATTGTTCTGAGTACAGGAGCTGTGGGGAACCTCCCCACAGGGTAAGCAACCAACAAAGGACATTCAAGGCGAAATGTATTGTCTTCCCTTCGGTATGCATTCACACGTTATTGTTGTGCTCAGTGATGTGTGACTGCTGCTCCGTCGGTTAAGTTACCAGTGGAAGCCCTTCTTTCATTTTGGATTGAATGTCAGAAACACAGAGCTAAGGCCTAAAAAAAAAATAGGTGTGGTTACGGTAACCCGACCTACCCTAATTTTAGGGGCAGATCCTATAACTTTTTATTACATTTGTCAACAACAAAAAACAAAAACAAAAAAAACAGTGCAAAAAACGCAATGAAAGCGAAAGCGCCCGAGTCGCACACTTATTTCCCTGTCAAGTAGGTTTAATTTGTACACATTAGAAAAAAAAGTTAACCAAAAAAAAAAAAAGTGATTGCCTACCTACCTAGCCTATTTTTTTTTGGCTATGTTACCGTAACCACACCTATTTTTTTTTTTGGCCTAATGGCTCCAGAACAAAAGATGCTTCGTACACAAACAGAACGGGCCTAGAAAAAAGTGACTGCACATAATCCCCTTTCTTTCTTTATTTGGTGTTTAACGTCGTTTTCAACCACGAAGGTTATATCGCGACGGGGAAAGGGGGAAGATGGTATAGAGCCACTTGTAAATTGTTTCTTGTTCACAAAAGCACTAATCAAAATTTTGCTCCAGGGGCTTGCAACGTAGTACAATATATTACCTTACTGGGAGAATGCAAGTTTCCAGTACAAAGGACTTAACATTTCTTACATACTGCTTGACTAAAATCTTTACAAAAACTGACTATATTCTATACAAGAAACAATCAACAAGGGTAAAAGGAGAAAAAGGAGAATCCGTTAGTCGCCTCTTACAACATGCTGGGGAGCATCGGGTAAATTCTTTCTCGTCCCAACCAATATGGGACTCCCCCTAACCCGCGGGGGGTAATCCCCCCCCCGCCCTCTCCCCCAAATGCCTTAATTGTTACTACTCTAAAACCGACCTGTTTCCGTCATCTTGTAATGCGTTTTTGAAAAAAACCTCCAACGCGCAAATGAGATATACGATTTATCAACATTCGTACAATTTATGCATGGACAGTGTATGACAGTTCGTCTATAACAGCGACAGGTACTTCATACTTTATGATCTCATTGCTCGGAAATTCGGGTCGCTTCTTCCAGTGGAAAGTCAACAGCAACAAAGTCTCTCTACCTAGGTGTGTGCGTGTTTGGGTGTGATCTGCCACGTGCAGGTCTGGCAGAATGACAGAAGTCTTTTAGGTGCTACGGCGGTGACATGGAGAGGGGTGGGTGGGGGGTGGAGTGGTGTCCGGTTGGCGGAGGTGTGTGTGTGTGTGTGTGTGTGTGTGTGTATGCGTGTGTGTGTGTGTGTGTGTGTGTGTGTGTGTGTGTGTGTATGCGTGTGTGTGTGTTGGTTGGCATGGACACAGACTCTGAGAAACATTGAGTCGACCCTTGTCCGTCCCGGCCTGGATTCGAACCGGTGACCCGTCAGTGAATCCGCAAGTCCAGCGCTTTACCAACTGAGCCCCGAACAGAGCGGAAATGAAATCTGTCCTTTGTCCACGAATCTGCTTGAGACAGGTGGGACATTTTCTTAAATTCAAGAGATAATCGTGGACATACGTAGAGGTTACATGCCGAGTCTCAGTGATTATTAAAAATAATGGTCGAAGTTGGCGGATCATGAAAAATGCGAGCTTCAGCGAGCTTTTTCATGACCGCGAACTGAGACCATTATTTTTAATAATCACTGAGACGAGGTGTGTAACCTCTTTATTCCTCCTTTCTTCAGTTATTCAAAGAAAACAGGAGTTTTTGTGCGAAAGTTTGATCAAATCCGAATCACTCAACCAGTCAACCTGCGCAGGCGATCGATTAATGCGCGGTTGTATAGTTCCGTGCAAATCATTCCATTCTGTTAACACTTCTTGTCAGTTTCCCTGTTTTAGACTAAAATCAAGTACACAGATATGCTGTTATTCTGCTGTGGCGGTAAAGGCAGATATTGTGTGTTCTGTTTATGTTTTAGTACCGTTTAGGATAATGTTCTTTCGTCAAATGCGACTAGCAGACGAACTTTTGCACCCGTGTTCCAACGTTAATTACTGTATGAAGTTCAGTTTTCTGGGGAAAATAGTGTATGAAACCGCTTTATGTTGTTTAAATTGATGAGATGTGTGCATTTGGTTGCGTGTGATCTGTTTATAAAATGAAATATTGTTGAAAACTGACCGTCGGATTGCAGTCAGTGTTGTCGAAGAAACTGCGTTAAAAGAAGGGGAACTACTCTTGTCGGCAAGAGTATGAGTTACTTGCCTTGGGAATTTGCTTGTGATGAACGGTGTGTGCACGGCAGATCTAGATTCAGAAAACAACCTAACTCATGGATTTTATATGGAGATTCATGTGTTCAGGCCTGTAGTTGTTAATTTAAATGCGGTATGTTTGTATTGTTTGCTCCAGAGATGTATATTTCGTACGTATAGAGCGTTCAGAACTTTTCAGTCGCAAAAGTACATGTAGTACCAAAACAGAACAGCTTCTCAACCCATTGCACTATCGAGGATTCAGGCTGTTGCTGGCTCGTTATTTGTTTGGTTGCTGGGTCATTATCGAAAAATAACTAGCTCTACAAGTTTACAGAGGTAAAGAAGCAGAGGGGGGAATAATTCCGAAATAACACGCAGCAGTTCCAACCAGAAATGCGCCAAAATAAATCAATATTGCAAGGTAAATTCCGAGAGATTAGTCCATTCATGTTTGTATTTTGTCTTATAGGAGTCAAAAGGCGAGGTATCACAGTAGCTTTTTTCAAAAGTTAGGGTCAAATATATATTTTCTGTTCTTGATGAAATGCAAACTTTGAGAAAAAAAAGTCCCGAAATGTCAGGCTGTCCCGAGCTTCTTTCCAGGGAATATTGATGACCAATGTGAAGAAAAAAATTGTTTCATAACCCAAACTCAAAGCGTAGAAAAAGTGAAAAAGGACGGTTTAAGATGAAGCAAATTATTGTGACTCATGTTGACTGTTGTATCATGTTTTGAGCCTTTTTTCCAACCCCAAAATCATTCTTCAGAGAAACACGCTCCATCAATTAAACAAAAATTTCCTTAGCAACAGTATTTTTCTCTTAATCTCCGCCTTTCATCTTTTCTTTGTCTGCGTGTTTATGCGCTTATTAACTTGTCTTCTTTGTCGTGCGTCAAACCATGCCATTATGCATCCATTATTCAACGATAAATATGGACGCCGGACGCCCCATCCTTTAAGCTTCTCCAAAGCCTCCTGCATCTCCCTCATGCAATCGGACACACACATGGACACGACTCTTTCCTTGTCTTTCTGCTTGACTTGTGCATTTGGTGTTTCAGAAGTCGTGCATCTCTCACATAGGGGCTTGTATAATCATTCTTTTGATCATCCCATACCAAAATCCACATGGCGTTGACTGATTACCCCATAAATACTGTTTTGTTCTCCATTATTTCGAGAGCCGTTTGTTTGAATGGATCGGGAGATAAATCTCAGAGAGCACAGAATTGTGCATACATACAACGCCAATATCACATGTTAATTGTGTTTGTCTGTATATGTGTGTCTGTCCGTATAACTGCCTGTCTCATCGGTCCGTCCGTCCGTTCATTTTGTCTGTCTGCCTGCATGTCTGTCATTAGGTCCGTTTTTCGTTCTTTATTCATTTGGGGGGTAAGTGCCTGTCTGCCTGCATACCGGCCGGCCTGCCTTCCTGTCTGTCTGTCAACCTGTTTATATATCCTTCTTTTTCTTCAGCGTTCCAGAAATTCTGGTGATGTGTGAGCTCGTTTGCCCATTTGGGTTCCCCACACTATACTCTGAGAGCATAGTCAGCTTCACTCCGCTTTCGTTGGGTAGGCATGCTGGGTATTTTCGTGTTTCCATAACCCACCGAACTCCGACATGGATTACAGGATCTTTTCCGTGCGCACTTGGTCTTATGCTTGCGTGTATACACAAAGGGGGTTAAGTCACTAGCAGGTCTGCACATAAGTTGACCTGGGAGATCGGAAAAATCTCCACTCTTAACCCACCAGGCGGCAGCGACCGGGATTCGAACTCACGACCTCCCGATTAGGAGGCCGACGTCTTACCACTGCGCCACTTCGCCCGTCGTATTTATCTACCCACCCGTCTTTCTTCCGGGTTATTACTGTTGATCACATACGAGGATCCAAGGTGGCTCTAACAAAAGAAGTACTTTTTCCAATGATCTGGAAACAAATTGACGATGACATCGATGACAGCTTCATGCAAGCGGACACAATTAATACTTTATCGTGTACCGTCATGCAAGTTTTTTTTTAGCCATTACTTCAAAGGTCAAATAAAGGCTATACAAGTTGGTCCTAACTTTCATCAAAGCCGGCTATATCATCATGAATTATCGCAGCCACGACTTCTAAGTACACACAAAGACTAACACCTCCATATTCCCAAGGCACTTTCATGCAAGCGAGTAGGAAACAAAATTGCATAGCTGATTATTCTTGGGGGGAAGGGGGGTGGGGGGGGGGGGGGGGGGGGGGTGGCGGTCATTTCTTCAAAGTACACACAGACTAACCTTCATGATCCTAACCTCCATGACATTTCTATCCAAGCGGACACATGCACAATAATGTGCATCTTTGAGAAAAAGCCCAGCAGGGCGAGGCGCAGCAGGTTTCGTGCAGTTGCTTCCCCTTTTGAAATTTAAGATGGCAGCGAGTGTGCTTAGTTTTTGGCTAATCATATTATCCAGGGAACTGCATCCTTCTTATTCAATTTGGTCTGGGCTTGATCTCGGAGCGAATACTTTCTTGATTTCCATGGAATTTGCTTCACTTTCCCGGTCTTCTATTGAATGTTCACGTCGCAGTTTTCTTAACCTCTGGATCTGGGGAATTTGTTACATTTTCACCGAGGCTGTAAAAAAAAAAAAAAAAATTTGAAAATGTGTTCCGTTTGAGGCGAGGGCAAAAGTGGCGTCGTTTTTTTAGAATGTGGTTGTAATATGGATTGGATTTTTTTATGACTTGCGGGGAAATCTTACAAAGTGAAACAGACAAATACGTTTTGATAACAGAAACGAATAAGTAAAATTCATAAATCAATGAACAGATAAATAACAGTAAGTTGCATTTTATAAAGACCGCCATGCACACACAAAAAACGAGCACCTAGACAATGAAGGTAAGCAGACAGCTGAACAGTGAGACATTCAGACCTGACCGCTTATGTACTCAAGCACGCGCACACAAACAAACACACACACACACACACACACACACACACACAGCCTCCCTCCACACACACACACTCACGCACTCACTCACAAATACGCACCAACCCCCTCTACTACAACTCAGCCTCCCCGCCCTCGCACAGCGTCAAATAACAACATAACCTACACGCTTAAAAGTTTTGAAATTAAAAATGATGTTGCAAAATTTTATGGAGAATTAAATGAGTTGGATAAAGCCCTTGGGATCTCCCCTGACTGTATTCAAACGCAAGGTAAACGGCAGAAGGTCAAGCTGCAGTTAGAACTGTTAGAGCAGCGTAAATCTCCTGCAACACAGGTGCGTGCAAGAGTTCAATGGATCGAGCAGGGTGAAAGGAACACACCTTTTTTTCTTGGGTTAGAAAAGGCGAGAGCAAAGGCAAAAATAATGGAAAGTGTACATGTAACAGATGATAATGGACGAATTGTTACAACGCAAGAGGATATTATTCTCGTCCAAAAAACGTATTTTGCTGATTTGTATAAACGAAAAATTGATGAGGGAAACATGAGCTTGAAAATTGACACTTTTTTGGATGGAACAAAGGTTTTAAAAATAAATGATCAGCAGAAAGACAGCTGTGAAGGGGAAGTGGTAGAAGGAGAAGTTTTGTCAGCTCTAAAGCGTATGAATAATGGTTCTGCGCCTGGAATTGATGGATTAACAGTTGAGTTTCATAAGTTTTTTTTGAGGAGCCTAAAAAGGTATATACTTGCTTCTTTTAACTCTGCTTTTAAGAATGGAACTCTATCTAATTCACAGTGTAAAGCGGCAATTACACTGATTCATAAAGGGAAAGATTTATCAAGAAATGATTTAAAGAATTGGAGACCTATTTCACTGACCAATACAGATTATAAGTTATTAGCGAAATGTTTAGCTCTTCGGCTCTCTGGTGTTGTAGGGAGTGTTGTGAATGAGGATCAAGTTGGGTATATAAAAGGTAGACGTGTCTCAACCTTATTGCGATTAGTTGATGATGTTTTAGAACATGCAGATTTACATAATAAGCCTGGATTGATGGTGTCAATTGACTTTTTTCATGCATTTGATTGCATTTCCAAAGAGTTTATGTTGAAGATGTTTGAAAAATTTGGTTTTGGAACTGATTTTGTGAAATGGGTTGATGTTTTGATGAAAAACGCAAGAAGTTGTGTAAATTATTGTGGTTGGTTATCTGAATCTTTTAATATTGATTCCGGAATAAGGCAAGGTTGTCCTTTTTCCGCACTAGCCTTCGTATTAGCAGTTGAATTGTTAGCAATCAAAATTCGAGAGGCCAAAAATATAAAGGGTATGTCATTATGGAACAACGGAGATATGGATAAAGTTTTGGAAGTATTGTTGTACGCTGATGATGTTACATTGTTTTTGCAAGATGAACATGACATGTTCCAAGCCCTGGCTTTGATTGATAAATTTTCGGAAATATCAGGTTTGAACATAAATCACCAAAAATCCAAGCTAATGTGGTTTGGGTCACGGAAGAACTGTAGGGGAATGAGTGTTGCGGTTTTGCATGTACAGAAAAATGAAAATTCTGGGTGTATATTTCTGTAATTACATGCGTGCGTCAAAAGTGAGAGACAATTGGGAAGAGAGAGTGAATGTTGCGAAAAGACTCATCTGCGTGTGGGAGAAAAGGAATTTGAGCATTATTGGTAAAGTCTGTGTATTTAAAACGTTTATTCTGCCACATTTTGTCTATATAATGCAGGCGCTGATTGTACCAGACGACGTTCTAACTGAAATTAATAGGTTAATGTTTCGCTTCGTGTGGCGCAAAAAAGACTGCAACAGGAAGACATTTGAAAAGGTGAAAAGAACTGTTTTATGTAACGAAGTTAAGCAAGGTGGATTGAATATGATTGATTTGCGACAGATGCAGTGTTCCTTTTTGTTAAGCTGGGTTGTGAACCTAACTCTGTCTAATGAAGACCAGAAATGGTCATGGCTCCCAAAAGCACTGTTTTTCCGTTTTGGGAGTCGCTTTGAATGTTTTTTTGCGAACATTAATAGCAAACCATTTAAAGGATTGGACAGTATTAAATCGGAATTTTGGTCCGCTGTGTTGAAGGCATGGCTTGATAATAATCAAGTCGATAATGGTAATTCTGTATCGGGTTTGTTGTGGAACAACAAAGATATAATTTGTCAAGGTAACCCACTCTTTTTTGCGGATTGGATTAAAAGTGGTATAATGTATGTGAGCGATGTGTGTGAGAATGGACGTTTTGCTACCTATGAAGAAGTGTGTGAAAGAACTGGCTACACTGCAAATAGATTGCTTGAGTACAATGTTGTTCGTACAGCTGTACATCTCCTTTTAAGAAATGTAGCTATAGACGATGTAAATTGCATTCCGACCTTTTGTGGAAAAAAAGTGAGATCAGTAAAAGAAATTCGAAAGATTCTCGTAGGAAAAAAATACAGCCCACCCTGTTCAGAAGGATTTTGGAGAAGAAAGTTAGGATTTGAAATTGACGAAAAGAATTGGAACTTAGCAGCCACTGTCACTAGTGAAGTTCGATTACGTGTACTGCATTGGAAAATATTGCAAAACATTTATCCAACTAATATTTTATTGTGTAAAATGAAAGGGAAAGTGAAGGCTGATAAAAACTGTACATATTGTGAGGATAAACTTGATGTATTGGAGCATTTTTTCTTGGAATGCCCAACCGTTCTCAGGTTTTGGAAATATATTGAAATGTACATATTAGTAAACATTGGCGAAAGAATTAGGTTGAATGTTACAGATGTGCTTTTTGGTATTAAAAGTAACAGCAAAAATATGAAGAAGATTAATCATATTATTTTAATCGCAAAGATGTGCGTAAGCATTTTTAAAAAAACCGATTCACGATCAACACTGGAAATTATTTTTGGAAATCATGTTGTTTTGAGATTTCGTTAGTCTGACGTTTTATTAATTAGAAACAAATTGTTGATTGTCTCTGATTTAAGATAAAGCATGTAAATGAGAAATTATGTGTACAAACAGAAAACATACAGTTACCATGTTTGTTATCACGTGTTTATTGATTGATTAAAATTTTGAAAAAATAAAAAAATAAAAAAAAATAACCTACACGCGGACAGTGATAATGAGGCGACAAAGAAAAGTGTCGAAGTGTCGAAGTGTAGTTATGATCAGAAGCAATCATCTGCCGAAGCTGTGAATTAAATTCCCACGCTGTGCTTCGCGTGGTTCAACAATAATCACCTTCTCCGTGAAACAAGTGCTTCTGAATTGAAGGTGTGCGGCCGAATGGTTAAGATCAAGCGTCCGAGTTTTTAAGCCAGAAAAGAGAATTCGTTTTTCTTAACTCTCTCTGCAGCGAGTACGTCAATCCAACGGTCTTTGAAGTAGACAGACAAACACTTATGAAACAAATTAAAAGCTTATCTCGAGATAAAACGACGAAGATTGCATGATGAATAACGAACATAAAAGTAATGGACAATGCCATCTTCGTCATTACATTTAGTCAAATTTTGACTAAATGTTTTAACGTAGAGGGGGGAATCGAGACGAGGCTTGTGGTGTATGTGTGTGTGTGTGTGTGTGTGTGTGTGTGTGTGTGTGTGTGTGTGTGTGTGTGTGTGTGTGTGTGTATGTGTGTGTGTGTGTGTGTGTGTGTGTGTGTGTCTGTGTCTGTCTGTGTGTGTGTGTAGAGCGATCCAGACCAAACTACTGGACCGATCTTTATGAAATTTGACATGAGAGTTCCTGGGAATGATATCCCCGGACATTTTTTTCTTTTTTTCGATAAATACCTTTGATGACGTCATATCCGGCTTTTTGTAAAAGTTGAGGCGGCACTGTCACACCCTCATTTTTCAATCAAATTGATTGAAATTTTGGCCCAGCAATCTTCGACGAAGGCCGGACTTCGGTATTGCATTTCAGCTTGGTGGCTTAACAATTAATTAATGACTTTGGTCATTAAAAATCTGAAAATTGTAAAAAACAAAAACTTTTTTAAAACGATCCAAATTTACGTTTATCTTATTCTTCATTATTTTCTGATTCCAAAAACATATAAATATGTTATATTCGGATTAAAAACAAGCTCTGAAAATTAAAAATATAAAAATTATTATTAAAATAAAATTTCCGAAATCGATTTAAAAACAATTTCATCTTATTCCTTGTGGGTTCCTGATTCCAAAAACATATAGAAGTGATATGTTTGGATTAAAAACACGCTCAGAAAGTTAAAAAGAATAGAGATAAAGAAAAGCGTGCTATCCTTCTCAGCGCAACTATACTACCCCGCTCTTCTTGTCAATTTCACTGCCTGTGCATCGAGCGGTGGACTGACGACGCTCTTGCTATAAAAATGCAGTGAGTTCAGTTTCATTCTGTGAGTTCCACAGCTTGACTAAATGTTGTAATTTCGCCTTACGCGACTTGTTTTATATTTAGATCTGTTTCATAAGTGTGCGTCTGTCTACTTCAAAGACCTATTGGTCGACATACTAGTAAATGTAACGGGGTTTTCTTTGTCAATGATAAACGTAAGTTCCAATAACCTACCATTCTTGTTTTATGATTCTGAATTTTGGAACGTTGGCAGTCTATCTGTTTGTGGAATTGTTCTCTCTGTAGCTTTTTGTTTGTTTGTTTGTTTGTTTGCGGTGCTGCTTTGACATATAACGTGCGCCACACACAAGACAGAAGTCGCAGCACAGGCTTCATGTCTCACCCAGTCACATTATTCTGACACCGGACCAACCAGTCCTAGCACTAACCCCATAATGCCAGACGCCAGGCGGAGCAGCCACTAGATAGCCAATTTTAAAGTCTTAGGTATGACCCGGCCGGGGTTCGAACCCACGACCTCCCGATCATGGGGCGGACGCCTTACCACTAGGCCAACCGTGCCAGTCTCTCTGTAGCTCAAACGATGCCTTCAACATTTAAAACCACGACTTATGATCAAACCCACTTCCAATAGCTGTACAAGATTATATATTATGTATTTGAGACTGTGCCAAAAGGTCAGGTGTCATGTCTACTGTCCCGAATGACACACGATTGCTGACATTTCACCATTGCCAACAGAATAAACAAATAAGAAATAGGTAGAAAATGAATGTGAAAACTGACTTTAATTGTTGATCAGTATTTTCTATACCACTAACAAATAATCTACTTGCACATAGCTGTTTGGCAAATGTATGTTGCATGGGACACACTGACATGAAAGTGGAAGATGTTTTTCCCTCTAGAGAAACTACATATCAAGTTACACTTTTTGTGCTCTTCCATTCCAGTTGGCAATCAATTGTTAACGCATGTTATTAGAAAAAATAGAACGAAAACAGATTAGATAGAATGAAAAATGTACTGGTGATGTCATTTGGGACATACTGACATGAAAACGTCACCTTTTGGCACAGTCTCATTTAAAGAAATAGATAAATCACTATATCAATAATAAGATAAAAGTATATTAAAGATAATAATAAATACATCAGTAAGTAAAATCTATTCAAATAAATAGATAAATAAATAAATAGATAAAAAAGTAAATAGATGAATAAACAAAAGGATAATAAATAAATACGTGAGTAAATGAATAAATACTAAGAAAATGGTTTGGGAAAAAAACAAGTAACGGTTTTCGCGTCTGTATAATGGCTGAGACCCGAAAAGTGAATCGAACAATCAGCGAGATAGAAGCGGTAGACGTGGTAACAGCATTCTAACAATTTTCTTTACCAATAAGGAAAGCCGCTAATAGGCGTTGATCGGAGTTGTTGCATTGAAACAACACTACAGAGACATTGACCTTCTCATATTTCTATTCAGATGCACCTCTCTGTCTCTGCCTGTCTGTCTGTCTGTGCTCACTCCCTCTCTGTCTATCTCTTCTCTCTCTCTCTCTCTCTCTCTCTCTCTCTCTCTCTCTCTCTCTCTCAAACATCAACTTTCAGAAATGACAGTCTGTCCCTAAATGACCACTCCATTGAGCAAGTAGCTGAGCACCGTTTACTGGGATTTACTGTTGATAATAATCTCAAATGGCAGACTCACATCAATGGAATCTGCAAAAAAATTGCTAAAAACCTGTTTCTTTTGTCAAAGTTACAAAGCATTATTAATCTAGACACAAGGAAACTATTTTACAATGCCCACATAAAACCCCATATTGATTATGCTTCCATAGTATGGGACGGGTGTAGTGAAGTTCACTTGAAGAAGCTGAACTCGCTCCAGCGTAGAGCTGCTAAACTAGTTCTGCCCAGTCCATCTCTTTCTACAAAGGAAAAGATGAAAAGTATTGGGATGTTAAGCTTAAAAAAGCAGCTTTTGTATAATAAATGTTCATTTATGTATAAAGTCGTCTATAAGGACGCCCCAACATATCTTATACAACTCTTCAAATCATCTCCGTCATATTATTCAAACACTCGAAATAACCTTGCCTTGTCAAGGCCCCGCATCGATTTGTTTAAAACTAGTTTTTCTTATTCTGGTGCGTTCCTTTGGAATTCACTACCTGTAAATATCAAGTCATGTCTGTCATTATCTTCTTTTAAAAGACAGCTCCGAAAGCACCTCTCTAACGACTAAGTCGGTGTACAATTTGTGCGAGTGTGTGTGAAAGAGAAAGTGTATAGTATGCTTCCATTAACAAGCACACTTTTGAATTTTTTATTTTTATTTTGTTATACTTTTCCCCACATAATTTTTTTTTATTTGATTTTTTGTTTAAATGTTTTCATTCTTCATATTTGTTCTTTGTTTCATGTGTGTATTATAGAAGGGACTAGCTGTAAGAAAGGACCATATGGACCTAATGCTATCATCCCTCGGTAATAAAGTTTTCGAGTTCGAGTTCGAGTTCGAGTTCGAGTTCTGTTCCCTCTGTCTGTCTGTCTGTCTGTCTCTGTCTCTGTCTCTGTCTCTGTCTCTCTGTCTCTGTCTCTCTCTCTCTCTCTCTCTCTCTCTTTCTCTCTCTCTCTCTCCCGCTGGCATACACATTCCCATGCAGCTAAACAAACAAAAAAGCAAACAAATACATACATGAATAAATAAAATAAACATCTACATTATTAAATGATGAAATAAATAGATTAATTAATTAATAGCTCAAATACTTGTACACCTTTAGCTATGCATCAACAACTCAAACCTCTAAACCTTCAAATTTTCACATGTCATATAATACCTATATAAACTGTTCAGTCAGTATAACACACACACACAATATTAGAGAAACCGTTAAAAGGAACTATTCCTGCAATATTCTCTGGAATTAGTAGCTGAAATTAAACAGGTTTTACAGTAAAATCTTTAAATGCAAGAAAGTTATTTTGATTGATATAATATGTTTTCTCATTGTGTTTAAACAAAAAAAGAAAGACATATGACTTAACACCAAATACAATGACACAGGCAAATTATGTTCAAGGCTTGATACAGAAGGCACGCCATGACTGTCACATTTCGCGTAGAGGGTGACACGTGATAGATCACAATTGTGACCCTCCACCACGAAATGAGTCGCATGTCACCTTGCGCGGTTCTGCGCTAGGCTTAATATAAGTCCGGGGAGTGTCTGGTAACAGTGTGAGGGTCACCTTAGTCACAGGCTTATAACTCAAACAGTTTTTGCTCTTTTCTAAAACGGTTTTCACCACTGGATAGAGCATAAAAAACTCTTTAGGAAAATGTAAAAATATGAAAATCATGAAAGGTGCCATGCGACTCATCCCGTGTTGGAGGGTCACAATTGGCCAGAAAGGATGCACTCTAGAAGGATCGTTTGAGCCAGAAAATGTCAACTTTAAACAGCAAACGCAACATGCAAGACACTTAATGAGAAAGCCCCAGCCCTGGAGCGCCATACTTTGTCAATCATATGTCGCTGGAAACCGGAGAAACTGTTTTATACCAGAGGTTGTTTGTCTTGCAGTGCTCGTTTTGCTTGTCGTTTTGAACAACAATTTGTCACTGAATCGCGCCAGGTCTGTTTGTGTTTGTTTCACAAACGTGTGTATTGAATTATCTTGTTTCAGAATAAAAGAAATAAAAGAAAGAATTCCAAATAGAAGAGATGAACAAGTTGGACGGGCTTTGTCCTCTCTGTCTGTCTGCCTGTCTGTTTGTCTGTGTCTTTCTTTGTCTTAGCTATGGCTGTCTGTCTGTGTCTCTCTTTGTCTTGGCTAAGAGTGTCTGTCTGTCTGTCTGTCTGTCTGTCTGTCTGTCTGTCCATTCGCCCCCCCTCTCCCCCACTCCAACTCTCTTTCCTTCTCTGTCTTTTTTCTCTTTCACCACCCCCCCCCCCCCCCCCCCCCCACCTCTTTCAAAATATTGCTCTGTTCCCAAGCCTTTCCATTTCTCTCCAACATTAGGGCCACTATCAGAACACTTTTACAGCTCACTATGCTAAATTTTCTTTTATCGCAGAGACTTTTCCGGCATCAGTGCAAAGCCTTTTTATCTTTATCGTAAATCACACTTTGAAAGACTAGCCGCTGACGTGAAATACACATTGCTCCTAATCTGTGTGGCAGGTTAAAATCCTTCAAATGTTGGGTTTGGGCTGAGAAAACGGAAAGCAGTGACATACAGACAGGAACAGAAACACATGGACAGACGAACACGCAAGCACACATGCACGCACACGCACACACGCACACAAACACACACACACACACACACACACACACACACACACACACACATACACACACACACACACACACACACATACACACACGCACAGCACGCGCACGCACACACACACACACATACACACACACACACACATACACACACGCACAGCACGCGCACGCACACACACACACACACACACGCACACACACACACACACACACACACACACACACACACACACACACGGGAAAACTTTCATGTGTGTATGGGGGCAGCGAGAGAGAGAGAGAGAGAGAGAGAGAGAGAGAGAGAGAGAGAGAGAGAGAGAGAGAGAGAGAGAGAGAGAGAGAGAGAGAGAGAGAGAGACAGAGACAGAGAGAGACAGACAGACAGACAGAGACAGAGAGAGACAGACAGACAGACAGACAGACAGACAGACAGAGCGAAAGACAGAGAGAGACATAGAGAGGGGGGGGGGGGGGCAAAGACCGAGAGTGAGATACAGAGACATAGAGACTGAGAGGGAGGGGGAACAGAGAGAGAGAGAGAGAGAGAGAGAGAGAGAGAGAGAGAGAGAGAGAGAGAGAGAGAGAGAGAGGGGGATAAAGAGAGAGTGGAAGAGAGAGAGATCGGAAGGAGTGTGGAGCAGACTGACAGGCAGAAAGACAGACAGACAAAAACAGACAAGATATATACCTATCTATCAAAGGTCATTGAATAATACAATGGGCAGGGTTTCTTTTTACATTTAGTCAAGTTTTGACTCAATGTTTTAACATAGAGGGGGAATCGAGACGAGGGTCGTGGTGTATGTGTGTGTGTGTGTGTGTGTGTGTGTGTGTGTAGATCAGTTCCGAGAAAACTTCTGGACCGATCTTCATGAAACTTTACATGAGAGTTCCTGGGTATGATATCCCCAGACCATTTTTTCTTTTTCCCGATAAATGTCTTCGATGACGTCATATCCGGCATTTAGTGAATCTTGAGGCGGCACTGTCACGCCCTCATTTTTGAACCAAATTGGTTGAAATTTTGGTCAAGTAATCTTCGACGAAGCCCGGACTTAGGTCTATTGCATTTCAGCGTGGAGGCTTAACAATTAATTAATGAGTTGGCTCATTAAAGTTGTCATTAAAATGAAATTGTCACACAATTGATTGCATCGTACTCTTCATCAAATTCTGAATCTAAAAATATATACATATGTTATGTTTACTTTTAAAATGTGATCACAATTAACGAAAATAGGTTAATTAGTGCTACGATTAAAATGTAAAAAATCGATCCAAAAATGATTTCATCTTATTCTTTATCATTTCCTGATTCCAAAAACATATAGATATAATATGTTTTATTCAAAACAAGCTCAGAAAGTTAAAAAGAATACAAAAAAGCGCGCTTACCTGCTTACCGCAGTACGCCATTGCGCTATTCTGCCTCGTCATTTTCACTTCGTGCTGCACGGATAAACTGCCGCGGGGATTGTTTTGTCTCGGTTAAAAAAATGCAGAGCGTTCAGTTTTATTCTGTGATTTCAACAGCTTGACTAAATGTAGTCATTTCGCCTTACGCGACTTGTTCTTCTTTGGCATCCAACTTTTAACACTGAAGACGTTAAACCTCATTTCGGACAACTGGGTGGGAAGGGGTTGGGAGAGGAGGAGAAGGTAGAGGGAGAGAAAGGAAAGCAGAAGAAGCAGACGAAGAAGAAGTAAAGAGAACTAAGCCATACCCTCTTATTCTTGTAATTTCCTTTGCTCGTCCAAGGAGCACTCTCGTTCTGTTAGGCTTTATTTCGTCTGCTGAGTGCCAAAATTGTCTGCAGCATTTTTCCGCGATTAACAATTTACTGGCAGCTTTGCACTTGTGTTTAAAACTCTCTATTTTTTTTCTTCAAGTCTCTTTTGAATAACTGATGTAAGTATGTGAGCCCAATCAAAGGAGAGATTCGTAGAGGTGTGCATAGGGAGGTACTTGTGATATTGTGGCATTTTTAAGAGAAAAACGCTCAGGAGGGGCTTATTGCTGGTTGGTCTAAAGAGCCTTTTGATTTAGCTGAGACTGTCAGCTATAAAGTGAAATTGGTGAAATCCCCCCCCCCCCCCAAAAAAAAAAAAAAAAAAAAATTAAAAAACAAATAAAAAAGAAAGAGGAAATAACACACGAAAAAATTAAACGAGAGGGAAAGACAGAGAGACAGACAGAAAAAAAGAGAGATATAGACAGAGATATATATACAGAGAGAGGGATAAAGACAGAGACAGAGACAGAGAGACAGAGAGAATAAGAGAGACACAGACAGACAGACAGACAGACAGACAGACAGACAGACAGACAGACAGACAGAGACAATAAGAGAGAGACAGACAGACAGACAGACAGAGAAGCGATATTTGTAAGTATATTGACGGATTGAAACAATGTTTGCTTGTTTCACTTTGCATAGCATCGCTCGCACATTTCACGGTCGTGCAGGCTAATACGACATCCCTTAGTAGGTTTAAAAAACATTTTTTAGTTCACCAATATTGATAAAGATAAATAAAAAATCCATAAAAACAAACAAAATACGTTGTATGATAAAATGTAAAAGGCAAAGGCAGCATCCACTCTCCGTTCTTTATCGTGCGCATGCGCGTGCAACGGGGGTGTTCGGACACCGAGGAGAGTCTGCACGACTCTGGAATAGAAATCCCTCGCCGAACGTGGGGATCGAACCCACGCCGATAGCGACAACGCAACTGGTTTTGAAGTCAACGCCGCTACCGACTGAGCTATTTCCCCGTTGTTATTCCAGCGTCGCGGACGACGCTGGTATCTGCGGTCGGGAAGACTTTCCACGCCGAATTTGCCACAGGGCGCCGCCATGTTTTCTGTGCTCGACTGCGAGCAGACCACAGGCACATTACACCCAAAATTCTTGTAGGCATACACAGACGCAACATAGCATATACAGACAATAACACCCACAACACTTCAACTGCATATGAAAGGAATAAAAAATAAATCCGCAAATCAGTCGCGCACAATACACCAGTTAGAAAAACAAGGAGTACCAAAGCGGCGTGCAGAAACTAAACTGACTCGGAGACTGAGAAGAAACATTTACCACACGATGTGGATAGCAAACATTAAAATAAAACAGATAAGTCAAGCAAAAAATAAACACAAATATCGAAAACACAATAAACAAAGGTAAAAAAAACAAAAAGAGATGCTTGCCGACAGTCAGTGTGTGTGTGCGTGGTTTGCCGTGTGCGTCAGCGGGGTGTGTGTGTGTGTGTGTGTGTGTGTGTGTGTGTGCGTGCGCGTGCATGCGTGCGTAGGCTACGTTCTTGCGTGTGTGCGTTCGAATGAGAAAGAAGAGAGAGAGAGGATTGAACAATGAGGTCACGTTCTCTGTCACATGAATACATATACACACACTGAAGGCTACTTCGGACACGAACACTTGCCAACAACTGTGGTTGGACATGCTTTTGAAATGTAATATTTTTTCGACATGATTTCTGGACATACGAATCCCGCTGTGTTGCCTACTGATGTTGCGAATGATGAAGGTTTTGAGTTGACTGACCTTGAGGAGGGATTGCATCAGGCGTTTATCGTCTCAAATTATATCCTTGCTACTTTTCAGGAGTCAACTATTGCCATTCATGGTAACTTGGATAGTCAATGTTTTTATTTGTTTGATTCCCATCAAAGAAACAGAAATGGTAACCATTCTTCAAATGGCGCTGCAGTTTTGATGTCATCAAGTTAATTCCTTTGCAGAATTGATTGATTTTCTCAAAAGCCATTATCAATGTGTTTATCAATTAACACCTGTTCATTTTTGTCCAACTGCAATGCAAACTCAATGTGGAGGAAACAAGGATTCATTACAAACAAGTCATCCCTGTACATCAACAGATTTATGTACCTCAATCAATACTGCTAGTATGAGTGACAGGAATCTAAAAGAAAAAAAACAACCAAACGCAAATGTACTACTACTTCTACGACTCGTTTGAATGTAAAACAGAAATGTAACACTATCTGTGACAATGACGGTTCTACGACTCGTTTGAAGGACAGTATAGATCGAACCTTAACCCACAACTACGACAATTTGTGTCAGACTTTTTTGAACAGGAAAATATGCCTCTGTTCAACAGTAACCAAAACATGGAAGATGTTTTTGAAACTTTACAGAAATGTAACACTAGCCTATCTGTGACAATGTTGCTTTTGAATTGAACCCACATTTGTTGAACAGGAGAGAATGTTCCTGTTCAACAGTGCCCAAAACACTGAATCTGACGTTTTTGAATCTTTTCTGTCATCTAACTGAATCTGACGTTTTTGAATCTTTTCTGTCATCTAACCCAATTGCTCATGACTTCATCGATCTTGAACATGCCTACTTTTCAAAGAAAGACAGACAAAAGCGAAATCTGCATGTTAGCCATCTGCCTGAAATGGTCAATGCACTTTTGTAAAATTGTCACAGCTGTTATGCACTTTTGTGAAATGGTCAGTGCTGTTGTGCACTTATGCAAAACTTGGTGCTGTGCTGTTAACATTTGAACAAAATGCATTTTGTTCAAATGTTTAGTGCAACTTGCTACTATATAATCGCTGTATGCGCTTTGTGGTAATAATGCACTGTTGTGAAAAGTTTGCGCTAAATGTTGGCACTATGCATCATTGTTGGAGCACCCTCCTGTAGATGCACCATGCTGAAAAATGTACTTATGAATCAAGCATTGACTGAAATAAACAATTTATATATCCAGCACAACATGCAATTCATTAACTTTTGACCCTAACCTTTAACACTTCCCAAAATAAATCTTTGGTGGACATTGCATCGACGCTGTTCATTTTGAATGAACATTTTTCTTGTTGACATTGGTGTCGGTGGATGTAGCGGTGGATGTAGCGGTGGACTTTCTGTCGTTGTCATGTGCCTGTGTTCCCTGGTACCTCAAAGGTGTCGTCTCGCTTCACTTACACTCGTATTTGCAGGTAATCACGCCTCAGATAATGAAAACATGCCTGCGTGTCTAAGACAGACGAACGATTGTCAACTCTTCATGTTTCTTTAGCTCACCATTCCGTTCTTAATTTGTCACAAGCAAGCATGCGAGTGTGCATTATGTAAGATATTTGTCAGCAGGTTTCCTCTGGACATCACCCTGACGGTCTGTCTCTGCCCCTCTCCCTCTCCCTCTCCCTCTCTCTCTCTCTCTCTCTCTCTCTCTCTATGTCTCTCTCTCTCACTCTCTCTCTCTGTCTCTCTCTGTCTCTCTCTGTCTCTCTGTCTGCCTCTCTCTCTCTCTCTCTCTGCCTCTCTCTCTCTCTCTCTGCCTCTCTCTCTCTCTCTCTGCCTCTCTCTCTCTCTCTCTGCCTCTCTCTCTCTCACTCTTTGTCCCCCCTCTCTCTCCCCCCCCCTTTCTCTCTCTCTCTCTCTCTCTCTCTCTCTCTCTCTCTCTCTCTCTCTCTCTCTCTCTCTCTCTTACACACACACATTTACGCATGCACACACTTACGCACACGCACACACACACACACACACACACACACACACACACACACACACACACACACACACACACACACACACACACACACACACACACACACACGCAAACACACACACACACACAAACGTGCACACAAAAACTCACAATGTGTTCGTGCGTGCGTGCGTGCGAGTATACCCCGCGATTTTGTGAGCGACAGCTATAGGAATGCCGACATATTGTACGATTCTGTATCTCTAAACCAACACCCCCTCCTCCCACTCACCATCCCGTTCAACACCCCCCCCCCCCTCCACACACCCCACCACCACCCCCTCTCCCTTTTAAAAAGACTCACATGTTTAACACCCGATCAAGATAATTATATCCTGGTACACCTTTTTTCAAATGCGGAAAGCTGATGGGCAATAACTTCAACGAGCAATTTTTGTGTACCAGTCACGGGCGTGTGTTAAATTAATAGAACATTCACAAAATCACAGAAATAAAGTCGCTCAGTGCACAAATCAGCAATTCGATGCAGGAAAACAGTCGTTGGATTAATAGAAAAGGAGCGTTCGCATTAATATCAACAGTTTCTCAATTATTTCCTCCAACAGGAGACATCGCGTGGTATTGTTCATTGCAGTTCAAGCACCTTCTTGTATTCGTTGTTTTTAGAGAATGTTTATCGCGAAACAATTCTTTAAGTGTCAATTTTAGTTTCGACTTCATTAGACTAACCAAGCGATTTGTCGTGCTTGTGATTAATTTAGTCCCGCTGATGGGGTCTATGTCGACCAAAAGAGTGGGATTCCCTGTAAGGTGGAGTTCCTGTAGGGGGATTGCCTGTTTACAGGGAATTCCACAGGGTGGAGTTTTTCAATAAAACTTGCAAACCATACTCGAATTTCTAAAAAATATTAAAAAAAATATCGAAAAACATCAAATTCCACCGATGTCGCTAAGCATCATGTGACTTTCAGCGATATCAGCGAAACGCTACAGGAACTACACCCTGTGGTATTCCCTGTATACAGGGAATCCACATACAGGAACTCCACCTACAGAGAATCCCACTCTTTTGGTCGACATAGACCCCATCAGCCCTAGTCCCGGTAGTGTAGAAACACTCGCTCGACTTATTTTATTTATTTTGTCGTCGTCGTTGTTCTTGCTGTTGTTCTACCTTTCCTTGCAGCAAACAATAGTTCTGGTTTGATTTCATCGTCTTCCTCTCAATAGTTTTGCTGTAAGATGTTCTCATTTGAAATCCTGTTTCAGAGGAAATTAACAATTAATATAAAAATCTAAATTTCATTTTCAAGCGGTATCTTTAATAATCAAATTCATCACATCATGTTCAATAAAAAAAAATCAATGATCAATTCACAACCAGAGAGGGAGAGAGAGAGAGAGAGAGAGAGAGAGAGAGAGAGGGAGAGAGAGAGAGAGAGAGAGAGAGAGAGAGAGAGAGAGAGAGAGAGAGAGAGAGACTTAGACTTAGACTTAGAACATTTTATTCACATAAAGGGTAGACATTTTAGGCCACAGGCTTAATCTTACAATGTGCCCTTTACATTCACACAAACACATATTCACGCGTGCGCCCGACTAGAATCATAGAAACATCAAACATACAGTAATAATAAATGAGAAAAGTAGTAGAAAATACATGAATGGAACATCAATAAAGCAATTACAGAATGGAACATTAATTACGCAATCACATTTGCGCACTCACACGCAGACGCACAAGGAGGAACACATATAATACTAATAATAATATACACACAACTAAGTGCCATTCAACAAGCACACAGTGAGCCTACCAAGACAGGTAGATTTAGCATTATGTAGGCATGCAGCAGTCAATATTTCAGAGTAATAAAATAATTATAATTAACAAATTACCGGCAGCGTAACTTATGAAGACCTCAGTATGTGTTTCCTGAGGGAGGTTTTGAATGCGTTCAATGAACGGCACGTTTGTACATTCGAAGGAAGAGAGTTCCACAGTGAAGGTCCCACAAAAGCAAAGCTAGTTTTGTATAGATCTATGCGAGTCCTTGGTAATATATATATATATATATTTGTTTGACACATAGCGCTCGGAAGCTTTAGTCAAGAATGCATTTAGGTATGGTGGGGCCAGCTCATTGAGCGCCTTGTACATTAGAATTAAGATGTTGTAATCAAACTGCTGTTGAAGTGGAAGAATATTGGCTACCTTCAACTTTTCTGACGTGGACAGATAAGGATTGGTTACAATAAGCTTAGCACCTCTTCTGTGCAAGGAGTTTAGTTTTTTCATTATATTTTCACTGGCACCGCACCATACAGTGGAGGCATAATTAATATATGATCAGACAGTGTGCCACGTAAAACATTTTCAGTCCCTCCTTGTCTACAAAGGGTTTTAGTTTAGATAGGAGATGGAGATTGCTTGACAGCTTTTTACAGATATTCTTAACGTGTATGTTCCACCTAAGCTCCTGGTCAACTTCAATTCCTAGTACTCTGTGTGATGAAACCTGTTCTATAGGATCTGAGTGCAGTTTTAAGTTGATGTTTCTGTCTAGATGTGACTACCATACTGCTGGATTTTTTGGGATGCAGGGTCATTTTGTTGTTACTACACCACTGTTCAACGTCGTTGATTCCCTACTGAAGGTCAGCCTCCACTTGACCTATTTTTTTGGACGATGAGTGAAGAGAGCTATCATCAGCAAAAAGCTCACAAGATACATTTTTATTCGTAATATGCAAAGGTAGGTCGTTTATGAAGATACTAAATAAAAGTGGGCCAAGAATGGACCCCTGAGAGAGAGAGAGAGAGAGACACACACACAGACAGACAGACAGACACACATACACACAGACAGACAGACAGACAGACAGACAGACACAGACAGAGACAGGCAGAGACAGACAGACAGACAGACAGACAGACAGATAGAGACAGAGACACATATGAGAGAGTTATGTTTTCTACAGCTGCCAAATAAGTTTCTATGTAAAAGAAACAGGCACAGCTCGGCATCTTTCTCAAACACTATGTTCATGATCATAGATCGACACAATCAATGAACCCACGAACGAGCGTTTAATTGTAATTGGTTCTGCCATTGTTTATTGTAAGCAGAAAATGCAGTGCGTGCGTTGAATAACCGACAAATGATCATGTGTAGACACATTATCCTGTCCGAGAAGCAGCGTATTAATTTAGTTCAGCATTTTTGAGTGTGTGTAAACGTTGAGTAAATATTTCCACAAAGACTTCTACACAAAAACAGGTGCGAGCGTAAACACACACACACACACACACACACACACACGCGCGCGCGCGCGCGCACGCACGCATGCACGTACAAGTCATAACTTAAGGAGTGTGTCAATTGAGATATATATCAGAAACCCAGAGTATGATAATATTGTTGTTCAAAGTGACTTCCCCCGCCATTAGTAAGACCCAAATTACATGATGAAATCTTTCACAGACATCTCATAATCGTACTTGTCTTAAAAAATTTTTTTAAATGTGTACAACCTGACCTAGCTTTTTCAGGTTTGCTGTTGATGAACTGAGTAAATTCACGCTTTTAAAAAATTTACTGAACGTACGTCAAGAACAATTATAATTAAAACAGGAAAGTACCCATTAACAATTAACGATGATTCATGATCTTTCGAAATTTTCTGAGTGTAAGGTGTTGCTAGGTTTTTAATCTTTACATGACTCAAGTTATTTTCGTCTCATGCACGAAATTATCTCAGGACGGATTTCACATCCTCTCTAGCTGCACGTGAACAAAAACACATCAAAATCGACACAAAACAAAACAAAACAAAACAAAACAAAACGACAAAAGCAAAAACAGAATGCAAAACAAATGAAACGATACAAAACAAAACAAAACAACAGATACGAAACAAAACACGAACACGCAAAGTTAACAAAACAAACAAAACATTTTTGAGGCTACACACATCATTTTCAATAATGATGCATTTCGTAGTCGGTGTGAAATTAACACAAGAAACACTGAAGCTTTCAGGGCGGGGATGTAGCTCAGTCGGTAGCGCGCTGGATTTGTATCCAGTTGGCCGCTGTCAGCGTGAGTTCGTCCCCACGTTCGGCGAGAGATTTATTTCTCAGAGTCAACTTTGTGTGCAGACTCTCCTCGGTGTCAGAACACCCCCCGTGTGTACACGCAAGCACAAGACCAAGTGCGCACGAAAAAGATCCTGTAATCCATGTCAGAGTTCGGTGGGTTATAGAAACACGAAAATACCCAGCATGCTTCCTCCGAAAGCGGCGTATGGCTGCCTAAATGGCGGGATAAAAACGGTCATACACGTAAAAGCCGTGGGAGTTTCAGCCCATGAACGAACAAACAATAAACAAACTGAAGCTTTCTCTGAAACAGCTGCCTAAATTTAATCAACAAGTTTTCAGCGAACTTCATAACATATTTACGTAAGCAATAATATTTCGCATCAAACGTCGTCTTTAATGCTTGTTAATTCAACCTCGCATTTTATTCCACAACCACGCACATTAATTTACGCTATAATGCGAAATGTGACAACACATTAATCTCCATAGATAATACTGTGGATTTTATGTATTCACACAAAAATACATATAATATCAATAATGGTATATGCCTGCATCAAACAAAACAAAAAAGCACATAAAACACAGATAAATAAATAAAAATCTCTCTTGTATTCGGCGTTCATTTGATCAATTGTTTGCTGAAACATGTTGTGCAAATGATAACAATTACTTCATGAATTTACAAAACAGTTTTGTATACATTATATAGATATATATTCAAGTGACGATCGTCGGAAACACAAGGAAAACGGCAGCGGCAGATGCAATAGTAGCATAACGATATCATCATCATCATCATCATCATCATCATCATCATCATCATCATCATCGACATCGTCATCGTCATCGTCATCGTCGTCGGCGGCGGCGTTGTCGTTATAGTGCAACCAATTATTTGGACATAGTTATACTCACTCTCTCTCTCTCTGACTCTCTCTGTCTCTCTCTGTCTCTCTCTCTCTCTCCCCCCCTCTCTCTCTCTATCGCTCTATATTTGTATCTCTCTCTTTCTCTCTATTTCTCTCTCTCTCTATTTGTCTCTCTCTCTATTGTGTCTCTCTCTCTCTCTCTCTCTCTCTCTCTCTCTCTCTCTCTCTTTCTCTCTCTCTCTCTCTCTCTCTCTCTTTCTCTCTCTCTTTATTAACTCAAAATGATAAAATGCAAAGAGCGACATGGGGTGAGTTCCCCGACTCACAATCTAACCTACAAAGCAAGTATAGAAACACAGCGAACTGGATCGATTCATCCACTGAGAAAAAGTCTGTTGTTTTAAATGCCAAGAAAGTGAGCCACATCACGTGTCTCGGAAATAAAGTAATTGTTTTTTCCTTTCACAGCAATGAGACAAACCAATAACTGTTTTAACACGTTCGGTTCCTTTCAGCGGAAAAATGGAAGTTGCTCTGTATTTGCGTGTGGAACGCACGCGAACACGCCAGCACAAGAAGCGGAGATGAGGAGATGAGGAGATGAGGTTTGGAGGTGGAAAGAGTTGGGATTGGTGTTGGGGTGCGAGAGGGAGAAATAGCGATCTGTGTGTGTGTGTGTGTGTGTGTGTGTATGTGTGTGTGTGCGTGTGTGCGTGCGTGCGTGCGTGCGTGCGTGCGTGCGTGCGTAATTGCGTGCGTGAGAGACAGAGACAGAGAGACACACACAGAGACAGAAACACAGTCTCAGAGACACAGAGACAGACAGAGAATAATATAAGTTATGAAATGTTTATGCTCCAACGCCATGCCAGAGAGCATATTATTCATAACTAGAACACACAGTCATTAAAACTTCAGAGTATAACGAGTACACATGCAAAGCCGCAGTGGAAGCAGAGCTGTTTAAAGATTGATAGCAACACAACAAAGACTGCAACCGAATCTTACCTCGAGTAGAATGAAGATGATGATTGGAGTGAAAGTCATTATACTGGGCAGTGACAGCGTAATCGTTGAAAAGACAATCTCCAGGTCCTGGGGGTTGAATTTCAATCCTTCGTATCGCAGAAAGTTCAGAACTTTTTCATCAATACCTGTGATGTATTTGAGGAAAATGTTATCAGAAGTTCAGCATGGGTCCAACACAGACGTTTCTCTTTTTTGTAGAGTTATAACCACTGCACGGTAATCCAGATTTCAGATGATTTGGAATTTGAGCACTGTTTCAAATATCTGTTGATCGTTTTGTAACATAAATCCTTCAGATTTTGATTTGATGTTTGGTTTCAATTCAGAACAAACATCGGTTCACTGACAGTCCGGGTATTCACAGAAATCTTTTTGATGTTCCTTCAAATTTCAGCATTTTCAGTCATGGGTTCAGGTTTTGGTGAAAATCGATGTGAAGTTCAGTTGTGTGCCATCAAAAATATCTGTTTCATAATCCAGGGCCACAAACATTTCCGAAAGAATATTCAGCTCTCGTTCCAAACAAAGAGTTTGTTTTGGTTATGCTCTTCTTCTGCTTGCACACACCTCAGTGACTAAGTTAAAATTAGGCCCTGATCTTCTGTTGTTGTTTTTTTATAATAATTTTTCAGAATGAATCCGTCTGCACATTGAAACTAAAATGAAAACCGCACACACAGTGTCATACCAAAGAATCAGATCGACTGAAGATGAGGAGATCGTATATTGTGATCGTGAAACTTCACTACACAGAATTCCTGCGCATTGTCATGCAAGACTCGCACTGCATGCGCGTGTTGTGTCACTTCCACAGATATGTTTGCTTTCCAGCTGAGCCCTCGGCGAACGCTCCACAGTTTTTCTCCCTTTCTCTCTCACTTTCACTTACCCAATTGGAGGATAGACACACAAAACACAAACCAGGAATAATCTTATCGCTTGGATGTCCGTCTTTTCCCGCAGAACGAGCGCTCTCTCACAATCTCCACGTGAAATCGTCCGTCCGGCGGAACACACAATTCAACTGGTTAAATTGTCGTCTGCTCTAAGTCTCAATGCGGCACGCGCAAGATTCCGAGACTTTGCGTTGAGGCGCGCCAGCGCGCGTGCAAGACTCAATAGAGCACTGTCAAGGTTACATGGGTTCAACAGGTAGTTCGCCAGTGTGTTTGTTTTGCTGAATCAGGTGTGACATTTTTCCTATTGTGAATGTGTATTGTGTATTCTCAGTTCTTTTGTGTGTTTGGTTTTTGTTTTTTTTGTGTGCATCTGCCGTGGCAACGCGTTTGGCACGTTTTTACAAACTCGGTCCAAATCACCGTTCGGGTTTTGTCTCTCTTTCCTTTCAATCCTGAAGCCAGTGTCTCTCTCTCTCTCTCTCTCTCTCTCTCTCTCTCTCTCTCTCTCTCT
>NC_090254.1:26254555-26279555 GCF_037325665.1 Littorina saxatilis
TACACCTTTTTTCTTATTCAAATTTATTCAAAAGTCTTAAACCAAATGCTGATGGGCAATAACTTCAACGAGCAATTTTTGTGTACCAGTCACGGGCGTGTGTTAAATTAATAGAACATTCACAAAATCACAGAAATAAAGTCGCTCAGTGCACAAATCAGCAATTCGATGCAGGAAAACAGTCGTTGGATTAATAGAAAAGGAGCGTTCGCATTAATATCAACAGTTTCTCAATTATTTCCTCCAACAGGAGACATCGCGTGGTATTGTGCATTGCAGTTCAAGCACCTTCTTGTATTCGTTGTTTTTAGAGAATGTTTATCGCGAAACAATTCTTTAAGTGTCAAAGATTAGTTTCGACTTCATAAGACTAACCAAGCGATTTGTCGTGCTTGTGATTAATTTAGTCCCGCTGATGGGGTCTATGTCGACAAAAAGAGTGGGATTCCCTGAAGGTGGAGTTCCTGTAGAGGGATTCCCTCTATACAGGGAATCCCACAGGGTGGAGTTTTTCAATAAAACTTGCAAACCATACTCGAATTTCTAAAAAATATTTTAAAAAAAGATCGAAAAACATCAAATTCCACCGATGTCGCTAAGCATCATGTGACTTTCAGCGATATCAGCGAAACGCTACAGGAACTACACCCTGTGGTATTCCCTGTATACAGGGAATCCACATACAGGAACTCCACCTACAGAGAATCCCACTCTTTTGGTCGACATAGACCCCATCAGCCCTAGTCCCGGTAGTGTAGAAACGCTCGCTCGACTTATTCTATTTATTTTGTCGTCGTCGTCGTTGTTCTTGCTGTTGTTCTACCTTTCCTTGCGGCAAACAATAGTTCTGGTTTGATTTCATCGTCTTCTTCTCAATATTTTTGCTGTAAGATGTTCTTATTTGAAATCCTGTTTCAGAGGAAATTAACAATTAATATAAAAATCTAAATTTCATTTTCAAGCGGTATCTTTAATAATCAAATTCATCACATCATGTTCAATAAAAAAAATCAGTGATCAATTCACAACCAGAGAGGGAGAGAGAGAGAGAGAGAGAGAGAGAGAGAGAGAGAGAGAGAGAGAGAGAGAGAGAGAGAGAGAGAGAGAGAGAGACAGACAGACAGACAGACACACAGACAGACAGACAGACACAGGCAGAGACAGACAGACAGACAGACAGACAGGCAGACAGACAGACAGACAGACAGATAGAGACAGAGACACATATGAGAGAGTTATGTTTTCTACAGCTGCCAAATAAGTTTTTATGTAAAAGAAACAGGCGCAGATCGGCATCTTTCTCAAACGCTATGTTCATGATCATAGATCGACACAATCCATGAACCCACGAACGAGCGTTTAATTGTAATTGGTTCTGCCATTGTTTATTGTAAGCACAAAATGCAGTGCGTGCGTTGAATAACCGACAAATGATCATGTGTAGACACATTATCCTGTCCGAAAAGCAGCGTATTAATTTACTTCAGCATTTTTGAGTGTGTGTAAACGTTGCGTAAATATTTCCACAAAGACTTCTACACAAAAACAGGTGCGAGCGTAAACACACACACACACACACACACACGCACGCACGCACGCACGTACAAGTAATAACTTATGAGTGTGTCAATTGAGATATATATCAGAAACCCAGAGTATGATAATATTGTTGTTCAAAGTGACTTCCCCCGCCATTAGTAAAACCCAAATTACATGATGAAGTCTTTCACAGACATCTCATATCGTACTTGTCTTAAAATTATTTTTTTAAATGTGTACAACCTGACCTAGCTTTTGCAGGTTTGCTGTTGATGAACTGAGTAAATTCACGCTTTTAAAATATTTACTGAACGTACGTCAAGAACAATTATAATTAAAACAGGAAAGTAGCCATTAACAATTAACGATGATTCATGATCTTTCGAAATTTTCTGAGTGTAAGGTGTTGCTAGGTTTTTAATCTTTACATGACTCAAGTCATTTTCGTCTCATGCACGAAATTATCTCAGGACGGATTTCACATCCTCTCTAGCTGCACGTGAACAAAAACACAACAAAATCGACACAAAACAAAACAAAACAAAACAAAACAAAACAAAACGACAAAAGCAAAAACAGAATGCAAAACAAATGAAACGATACAAAACAAAACAAAACAACAGATACGAAACAAAACACGAACACGCAAAGTTAACAAAACAAACAAAACATTTTTGAGGCTACACAAATCATTTTCAATAATGATGCATTTCGTAGTCGGTGTGAAATTAACACAAGTTACACTGAAGCTTTCAGGGCGGGGATGTAGCTCAGTCGGTAGCGCGCTGGATTTGTATCCAGTTGGCCGCTGTCAGCGTGAGTTCGTCCCCACGTTCGGCGAGAGATTTATTTCTCAGAGTCAACTTTGTGTGCAGACTCTCCTCGGTGTCAGAACACCCCCCGTGTGTACACGCAAGCACAAGACCAAGTGCGCACGAAAAAGATCCTGTAATCCATGTCAGAGTTCGGTGGGTTATAGAAACACGAAAATACCCAGCATGCTTCCTCCGAAAGCGGCGTATGGCTGCCTAAATGGCGGGATAAAAACGGTCATACACGTAAAAGCCGTGGGAGTTTCAGCCCATGAACGAACAAACAATAAACAAACTGAAGCTTTCTCTGAAACAGCTGCCTACATTTAATTAACAAGTTTTCAGCGAACTTCGTAACATATTTACGAAAGCAATAATATTTCGCATCAAACGTCGTCTTTATTTGCTTGTTAATTCAACCTCGCATTTTATTCCACAACCACGCACATTAATTTACGCTATAATGCGAAATGTGACAACACATTAATATCCATAGAAAATACTGTGGATTTTATGTCTTCACACAAAAATACATATTATCAATAATGTTATATATGCCTGCATCAAACAAAACAAAAAGGCACATAAAACACAGATAAATAAATAAAAATCTCTCTTGTATTCGGCGTTCATTTGATCAATTGTTTGCTGAAACATGTTGTGCAAATGATAACAATTACTTCATGAATTTACAAAACAGTTTTGTATACATATATAGATATATATCAAGTGACGATCGTCGGAAACACAAGGACAACGGCAGCGGCAGATGCAATAGTAGCATAACGATAGCAGTATCATCATCATCATCATCATCATCATCATCATCATCATCATCATCATCATCATCATCATCATCATCATCATCATCATCATCATCGTCATCGTCATCGTCATCGTCGTCGTCGGCGGCGGCGGCGTTGTCGTTATAGTGCAACCAATTATTTGGACATAGTTATACTCACTCTCTCTCTCTGACTCTCTCTGTCTCTCTCTGTCTCTCTCTCTCTCCCCCCCCTCTCTCTCTCTCTCTCTCTCTCTCTCTCTCTCTCTCTCTCTCTCTCTCTCTCTTTCTCTCTATTTGTCTCTCTCTCTCTTTCTCTCTCTCTCTATTTGTCTCTCTCTTTCTTTCTATTTGTCTCTCTCTTTCTTTCTATTTGTCTCCCTCTCTCTCTCTCTCTCTCTCTCTGTCTCTCTCTCTCTCTCTCTCTCTCTCTCTCTCTCTCTCTCTCTCTCTCTCTCTCTCTCTTTATTAACTCAAAATGATAAAACGCAAAGAGCGACATGGGGTGAGTTCCCCGACTCACAATCTAACCTACAAAGCAAGTATAGAAACACAGCGAACTGGATCGATTCATCCACTGAGAAAAAGTCTGTTGTTTTAAATGCCAAGAAAGTGAGCCACATCACGTGTCTCGGAAATAAAGTAATTGTTTTTTCCTTTCACAGCAATGAGACAAACCAATAACTGTTTTAACACGTTCGGTTCCTTTCAGCGGAAAAATGGAAGTTGCTCTGTATTTGCGTGTGGAACGCACGCGAACACGCTAGCACAAGAAGCGGAGATGAGGAGATGAGGAGATGAGGTTTGGAGGTGGAAAGAGTTGGGATTGGTGTTGGGGTGCGAGAGGGAGAAATAGCGATCTGTGTGTGTGTGTGTGTGTGTGTGTGTGTGTGTGTGTGTGTGTGCGTGCGTGCAAGCGTGTGTGCGTAATTGCGTGCGTGAGAGAGAGACAGAGACAGAGAGACACACACAGAGAAAGAGACAGAGACACAGTCTCAGAGACACAGAGACAGACAGAGAATAATATAGGTTATGAAATGTTTATGCTCCAACGCCATGCCAGAGAGCATATTATTCATAACTAGAACACACAGTCATTAAAACTTCAGAGTATAACGAGTACACATGCAAAGCCGCAGTGGAAGCAGAGCTGTTTAAAGATTGATAGCAACACAACAAAGACTGCAACCGAATCTTACCTCGAGTAGAATGAAGATGATGATTGGAGTGAAAGTCATTATACTGGGCAGTGACAGCGTAATCGTTGAAAAGACAATCTCCAGGTCCTGGGGGTTGAATTTCAATCCTTCGTATCGCAGAAAGTTCAGAACTTTTTCATCAATACCTGTGATGTATTTGAGGAAAATGTTATCAGAAGTTCAGCATGGGTCCAACACGTTTCTCTTTTCTGTAGAGTTATAACCACTGCACGGTAATCCAGATTTCAGATGATTTGGAATTTGAGCACTGTTTCAAGTATCTGTTGATCGTTTTGTAACATAAATCCTTCAGATTTTGATTTGATGTTTGGTTTCAATTCAGAACAAACATCGGTTCACTGACAGTCCGGGTATTCACAGAAATCTTTTTGATGTTCCTTCAAATTTCAGCATTTTCAGTCATGGGTTCAGGTTTTGGTGAAAATCGATGTGAAGTTCAGTTGTGTGCCATCACAAATATCTGTTTCATAATCCAGGGCCACAAACTTTTCCGAAAGAATATTCAGCTCTCGTTCCAAACAAAGAGTTTGTTTTGGTTATGCTCTTCTTCTGCTTGCACACACCTGACTAAGTTAAAATTAGGCCCTGATCTTCTGTTGTTGTTTGTTATAATAATTTTTCAGAATGAATCCGTCTGCACATTGAAACTAAAATGAAAACCGCACACACAGTGTCATACCAAAGAATCAGATCGACTGAAGATGAGGAGATCGTATATTGTGATCGTGAAACTTCACTACACAGAATTCCTGCGCATTGTCATGCAAGACTCGCACTGCATGCGCGTGTTGTGTCACTTCCACAGATATGTTTGCTTTCCAGCTGAGCCCTCGGCGAACGCTCCACAGTTTTTCTCCCTTTCTCTCTCACTTTCACTTACCCAATTGGAGGATAGACACACAAAACACAAACCAGGAATAATCTTATCGCTTGGATGTCCGTCTTTTCCCGCAGAACGAGCGCTCTCTCACAATCTCCACGTGAAATCGTCCGTCCGGCGGAACACACAATTCAACTGGTTAAATTGTCGTCTGCTCTAAGTCTCAATGCGGCACGCGCAAGATTCCGAGACTTTGCGTTGAGGCGCGCCAGCGCGCGTGCAAGACTCAATAGAGCACTGTCAAGGTTACATGGGTTCAACAGGTAGTTCGCCAGTGTGTTTGTTTTGCTGAATCAGGTGTGACATTTTTCCTATTGTGAATGTGTATTGTGTATTCTTCTTTTGTGTGTTTGGTTGTTTTTTGTGTGCATCTGCCGTGGCAACGCGTTTGGCACGTTTTTACAAACTCGGTCCAAATCACCGTTCGGGTTTTGTCTCTCTTTCCTTTCAATCCTGAAGCCAGTGTCTTCTCTCTCTCTCTCTCTCTCTCTCTCTCTCTCTCTCTCTCTCTCTCTCTCTCTCTCTCTCTCTCTCTCTCTCTCTCTCTCTCTCTCTCTCTCTCTCTCTCTCTCTCTCTCTCTCTCTCTCTCTTTTATTTTTTTTTATTTAGCAGTTTATCTCTCTAGGGTTTATTTTTGCTTGGATTGTCGGTTTGTATTTTTGCTGTGTCACAATGTCTGTTTTTGAATTATTTTGTTGCTCTTACCTGATGCAGATTGAAGCTTTTTCTTTTGTTTTTCTGTGTGTTTTTGTCGTTGCCTAGGTTGTCAATTGCTTCTGTCGTGCCGTACTGTACTATTTTTACGATTGTAATACTGCTACTTCTGCTGCTGTGCCTAGACTTTTGATAGTATTTAGAACGATGAATAGAAATAATTATTGTAAATATGCTTCCCCCCCCCTCTCATCCCCCCCCCCCCCCCCCCATCTGCACCCGTGTACCAGGTGGCATAACATTTCAAGCTTGTTTTCTTGTTGTTGTTGTTGATTTTATGTCTTGACTATTTGTGTCGTTTTTCCCCCTTTGTTTTCTTTCTTTGTTTCTTTCTTTGTAACCCCTTGCACATGTATATTTCTTTCTTTTTGTTGACTCTTTTTTTCTTTCTGTCTTTCAGGCGTCAAATTACGGACACGTTTGCTAATTTGATTATGTTTCTTCCCTATTTCTTCTCTTTAAACATGTTTGTTTGAAATGTACTCTCATCTCCTAACCCACGACCCCACCCCCCCCCCCCCCCCCACCACCACATCTCCTGTCCTTTTAATTACTACATTGCCAATCTACCTCAGTGATACAAATGTCCGACTGGCATGTAACGGAAGAAGCACTTTTTGCATAGCAGCATCAACACAGTCTTTGGTCAAAATGCAACCTCTCCCCGCCGTTATGATCTTTCTATGATCTCTTTGGCATCATTTGCTGAAATGCAGACAGAATATCAAAAACAAATAGGTTTGGAGGAATTCGGTGTGTGTGTGTGTCGGGAGGGTGGGGGGGGGAGGGGCGGGGGAGTTAGGGTGAACAGAAGGCACGCGAGCCTGTTGAGAGGCATGGGTTGAAAGAGGGAGACAGAGACTGAGAGGGAAGGAGGTAAGAAGATAGAGAGGGATGAGGTGACCTTAAAGGCCGAGGTCCAACAGGCCAGAAATCCCATGGGTATAGGCGGAGCCTCTTTCCTGGGATTGGTGGCTGAGTGAGCACATCTCAGGCTTCCGGCCGGTCGCATTTTTCCAAGCTCCTGCTTGTTCATCAAGTTTTCCTAGTTTCTTGCTGTTTTGTTCAACCAAGGTTAGTACAAGTGTATGCAAGACTACAACAGTTAGAATGCCGGTGGAAAATATAGCGTTCCGTGCCATTTGTGGTGGATTTTGTGCTGTTTTTCTGAACTTCATGTGCAAACGGGTAAAAGTGACAGCAGCCATGATCAACAGTTTCACGAGAAAGTCGAGCACGGCCAGAGTACAGTGTGTGTTGTTGACAGTCATCTTACTTCATGTGTTGATGTGTGCCAATGACATTGAAAGAAACCCGGGACCAGTGCATAGCATTCAAGAAGGCATTGAAGAAAGACTCCACAAGATGATTCTAAGTACAAACGAGCAACACGCATCAAGGTTGGAGGGTACAATTTTCCGCCATTTTGATGAACGATTCGCTGACCTTTCAACCAGACTAGTAGGACGCATGGAGGATTCTCTGCGAGCAGTGACTAAACAGATAGGTCTTATCCAATCCAGAATGGATTTTCTTGAAAACAGTCAGAGAGAAATGGAAGATAGACTAGAACATTTCCGCGGATCCGTTGATGACGAGCTTGATACACTAGAAGCCTTTTCCAGAAGAGACAATCTAAAGTTTTTCAACGTTCCCCAGACTGACACAAGTGGAAAAGAAAGTTATGACGTGTGTGCCACTGCCCTGATAAACGTGCTGCACAACACAGTACCAGATAAACAATGGTCGCGTGACGACATAGTACGTGCACATCGCCTTCACACGAACAGATCAGGACCGCAACCTATGATAGCGAAGTTGGCGAAATGGTCAGACAAAATGGACATTTTAACAAAAGGCAGAGACAAGTTGAACAAGAAAGCTGTGAGGGTCGCATGTGATCTGACGTCAAGACAGCAAAGCATTATCCGACAGCATCGTGACAGGGGGATCCATGCATACTACAGGGGCAACACGCTGGTTGTGGACGGACCGCTCCAATCTCGCCGCAGCCACAGGCACCAGAACGACAAGGAACATCACAGGAGTTACGCAGCCGCAGCCCAAAACAACAGGTACATGAACGAGTACTCAGATGCTGCCAACTACGACAGGCACTCTCGTGCTGCCAACCACGACAGGCACAACGAAGCTACGCACTACGACAGGCACCAAAGCAGGTACCGTGATGCAGCGCGGCAGGATTCCAGGCTTCACGGCTGGGACCAACACCGTGACACTCACCCGCATCCACGACAGAACGACGCTCCTTCGGGTCTTTTAGAGCCCAGGGAATTCCCATCCCTGCCCCGCTCCAAACCCCAACCCACCCCTAAATCCCCACCTCCCTCCAAATCCCCACCCACCTCCAAATCCCCGTCCCCCTTCAAAATCCCGTCAGCTCCCAGCCTAACAGGCACAGACAGCGAAGCAGAGTGCCAGAGGGACCGACCACCTCACGGGGACGACAAGCCAGCGTCAGAGTCAGGGGACTCCCGAGTTTCTGCGCGCTCAGACGTCACGACAGAGGAGCCTTCGCCCGCGCAAGACGCCTTGCCCCAGTCGCCGGTGGCTGACCTTGGGGCTTCCCCGCAGGAAGACACCATCGAACCCGTCATCGATGACGACAACACAACCGCCTCACTCCCTCTCAGTACGGTAATACAAGGAAACCCCACGAGGCTTGAACGCGATGTTGTTTTTCATGATGCCCTAGAACCAAGTAATGCCGAAAACCCCGTGCAAGGCGTGATGACCGACAGGCCACGGACAAGGTCGAGGGCTGTGGTTGATTGTGGTCGACAGCTGACACTTTGAGCCGTGGTAACGATACTGCCACGAAGTATAATGAATGAGGGGTAGGCCGGGCCAACTGTGACATTAGTCGACGGATTGTCAAGTTTATGACATATAATATTGAAGTGTTGAGAAATGTTTATGACTGTGAAATAAGAGCCTACATTGAGAAGTTTGATATTGTCTTGCTAGTTGAAACGTTTTCAGTTACCTTTCCGTCCTTGATTTTTCCGTTATATGATGTGTTTCTTTCTCCATGTTTAAAAGTTTCAGACGCAGTCACCGGGCGTCTCTCCGGTGGTGTAGCTTTGTTGGTTAAAAAAGAAATTAGCCATTTCGTCGAAAGAGTAGAAACAGAATACGATAATTGCGTTGTATTAAATTAGGAAAAGAGTTGCTGGGGTTAGAGAGTGATGTATTACTGCTAGGGACATATCTACCACCAGCCAACTCTGCCTAGACAACGAAACTGAAATTTCAAATGGTGTGTCTATCATGGAAGAGTGTATTTTGGATCTTATAGAAAATGTTAGTGATTTGCCTTTTATTTTGTTTGGAGATTTGAATGCAAGAACAGGTTCTCGGAATGCACGTGAAATGCAGTGTTCTTATGATGCAGATTACTTCAGTGTGTTGAAGTATGCGTGCGTGTGTCGAAAGATAAAGAGTAGGATATGTTCTTGTTTTTGTTTACTATGTGCATTTGTATGCTGGTACTTGAGATGTGCTCATCTCCATGAAAAGGGCCCAAGGCCTACTCATTAAAACATTCAGACTTCAGACTTCAGACTTCTCTCTCTCTCTCTCTATCTCTATCTCTGTTTTACTCGGGAAAAGCGTAACACTGATGCAGAACAGTAATACATGCCGGGGAGTGAATGTAAACGTAATAACATAGCTTAAAGTACAGCTATAATATTATTGCATCATGTACACTTGGGAGTGTATTATTGTTCTTCACACTGTGAGATTATTTCTGCAGTACACAACACTCTTCTCATGCAGGTCCCGTTATCTTGTTGACACAACTGTGTAACAGAAAGTGCCAGCAGATGCTTTGGCAGGGCTGGCATGCGTCTGGACCCCCTGAATTCAGTTACTGTTTACAGAGCTAAATCTGTTGACCAGACACATTTTACTAGGAAGTCCTTAGTCAAGAATTTGGCGCGAATATTTAACTCTATGTCATGTTGGTTGATCGTTTTCCGGCACTAAGGGTTATCCCATTGTGAAGGGTGGGGTAGAGCCTCTTACATTGGACATCCTTGCAAGTGCAATTCATGGTATGATGGAGATGCTTCTTTACCCATCCAAATTGGATTCTTCCAAACGGTCAGCTGGTCGACGAATCTTGCAGGCGAAGAGAAGAAAATTTGGAGGGAACCGTTATTCTAAGCCGTGAAGCAAGCGTTCGGTCATACAAAGGTTTTTCATCATGGCTGAGAAAAAAAGATTCGTTGTGACTGTGGAACTTTCGTCGGATGAATTAGACAGGTTGGAGGCATTTTTCCAGCAAAGTGATGTTGACTTTGATATTTCTGTTGATACTGATTCTGCGGGATCGACTAGTTATTCACAAATATCGGAATGTGCAGCCAACCCGGACCCGCCTTTTTATATTCCCGCGCTGGAGGGACGAGAAAGGTGTCCGTTTTGTTTTGCACAGCCCTGTGTGACGCATGAGGACTTTCGTCAAGGATGGTGGCCGATGGAAAATGTTGAACCACACCGGAAAAATCATCTGTACAGAAAAGACCTGTACAGAAGATTCTGGGCAATGCTTTACCACCGAGGAGTCTGGAATCTACCTGAATACATTGTGAAGAAAGAAAGCGCACTGGAGCTCGACGCACACAGAAGGAAATTTGTATGGAGTAAAGATAGAGACAAACGCGACATCATGCCGAACTGTGTGATATCTCTTATACGGACATGGTTCCCAAATCCAGCTTGCACCGCCTACATGGGTCATTTGTGGGAATAGACAGAAGTCGTCAAGACCTGTAACGCTCGTGTTTTTCTTAAATGCCTGCATTCCATTTATGTGTGCAAAAAGGTTGAACTGAATGTTCGTGTGTGTGTCTCGGTTGAGAAGTAGATCCTGATGTTTTCAAAACAATTTTAAATTTCCTTTTCATGGTCATCTCAACACTAAAATCATAAAACAAAACAAAACAAAATATTATGTTCACAAATTAAAAATAAAAACGGACAAAAAGTAGCAGGAAGAATTCAGATGAACACTGGATATAAAAAGCGGTCAACTCTGTGCTTTCTCAGTGCTCAACGAACGTTGGTGTTAGGTATCAGCTCCAGCGGCAGTGGCCGCCAGTGACCGGAATGTTGGGGTCGTACGCCATCTGGATGACGTATTCCAGGTGGTGGGTGCTTACAGCAGGAACTATTCTTAGGATTCGGACGTTGCCTACGGCTATCATTGGCGCCGCCCACTTTGGTTGACTGACAGCCGTTTGATTTTGAATTCAAACTTGGTGAGTGAGAATTTTTTTCTGAAAAAGCATGTTAGAAGGTTGTTTGTGATAAAATTTTGAACTACATGTGTAGTGTTCATGCAGATGTAATCACTCGCACAATTTTGTGATTGTTGTTGTACTGCTGCCGTCGTACTTTACAAAAACTTGGTTCAAACGAGAGCTCGTTCCATCAAAGCACCCAATCACAAACTGGTCGTGGCACGCGCCAGTCTGCTTTTATACCCGGCCCTCGGCCTTTAAAATAAATTGTTGTTTTCCAATGGGGAGTAGCATGTAGGCCTACGTAGGCCTACACGAACTTATACACTCTCTCTCTCTCTCTCTCTCTCTCTCTCTCTCTCTCTCTCTCTCTCTCTCTCTCTCTCTCTCTCTCTCTCTCTCTCTCTCTCTCTCTCTCTCTCTCTTCTCTTTCTCTCTCTCTCTCTAGTTCTCCCTCTATCTCCCTCTATATCTCCCTCTCTCTTTCTCTCACTGTCTCTCTCTTGCTCTCTCTATCTCTCGCTCTATCTCCCCCCACCCTTCCTCTCTTTCTCTCTCCTTTCTTCTCTCTCTTTCTACCTTTCCCTCTTCGTCTCTCTCTCATTCTCTCTCTTTCTCTCTCCCTCTCCAACCTCTCCGAACACTCTCTTCCTCTCTCTCTCTCTCTTTCTCTCTCTCTCTCTCTCTCTCTCTCTCTCTCTCTCTCTCACACACACACTCACTCACACACACACTCACTCACACACACACAAACACGCACACACACACACACAGACACACACACACATACACACACACGCGCACGCACGCGCACGCACGCACGCGCGCACGTACACACACACACACCTACAAACACACACACACTGACACACACACACACGCACACACGCGCGCACGTACACACACAGCTACAAACACACACACACACACACACACACACACACACACACTTCGGTCTGTGGCCAGTGAAAAGGGGGGGGATATGGTGTGGGATAGCCCTGGACACAGATACACAAATAGATTGAAATTAGAGATCACGCATGGGAGAGGGGCAGGGGCAGGGGAGGGGGTGACTGAAGGGCAGAGGAAGAAGCAGAAGGCTAATTGACAGTAGCAATTACAGAGAGTACAGTATGACGACAAACGGACATCGCTAGAGTCATGCAACAACTGCGCCAAAAACGCGCCAATGCCGGCCAAAATTAGGGACAGCCACGCATCCTGATGCGCCGAGGAACGGGATACAGCACACAGTTTTCAGTCAATACAATATCAGCCAGTCAGAATAGTATGACGCCAGCGCCAAAACCTGGGGCTACCATTTTTATGTGGAAAAAATGATTATAACGTTTTCTTTGTCATTTATAGCAATAACGTAAACCGACAGTGTTGATTAATTACTACATTTCAGCTTTGGCTTCAGCGTGCTCCCGCCAAACCACAATTCAACATGATTACCTTAATTATGATTTAAACGATCACATGAACACCTTCATCTTTTACGTGAAAATTCTTTTTGTTGTTGTATTACACAACGCAACTGATGTGATGCTTACATTGAGTTGTATTCAACTAAACTTGATTGTGTTTCGTTTTGTTCCTCTCAACCAGTTGAGTTTTTATGTTTCACTGTATCGTGTTCCGCGCAGCCAGTGGAATTCCTATTTTTGGCTCACGTAAGTGTAGCCTATGCGATCGTAACTTTGTCTGTCTGTGCGTGTGTGCGTGTGTGCGTGTGTATGTCTGTGGTAGAAACTTTAACATTTGAAGACGTCACATTATGGCGTAAGAGGGTTAGACTGACGTCACGCGAAGGAATTACTGAAAGTCTCGGTCATTGTTATTTTGAGCGGGCCGAGACTAGTTGGCAGTCGTGTCCCTGTAAGTTACAGGCTACATGCAGACAGACAGATCTAGATCTAGTGTCTCGCTTTCTTGCACAGTGTCACCTATGCTTACTGTGTGTGTGTGTGTGTGTGTGTGTGTGTGTGTGTGTGTGTGTGTGTGTGTGTGTGTGTGTGTGTGTGTGTGTATGTGTGACGGAGTGATTGAGTTTGTGTTACTGTTTGTCGATTTCTTACGTGAGCCTTGAAGGCTTCGCCTCTTGTTCTATGTCGTATACCAAACAACCAGTTGAATGCGATTGTGCTGTGACGTGTAACTGCGGCCTAATATTGCCCAAGAGATTATTATATGCGAGGAGGTTGCGGCGGCGCTCATCAAAAATGCATGGGGTGATGTCGTTGACTCTCCCAATAACGTCCCATGAGTGGTGGGAGTGGGGTTATAATGATGCAAAGAAGGTAGTAGGAAGTGTGTGTGTGTGTGTGTGTGTGTGTGTGTGTGTGTGTTTCAGGGGGATTGCTGTTTACCAGATTGATCAAACTTTATTTTAACGTTGCATAGTTTGTTTGCAATGAGCAGCGGAGGCGGAAGGGCTGTGAGGGGGGAGGGGGGAGAGGGTGGAGGATGCAAAAGGGTGGAGGAGTTGCAGGCGTGAAGCAGTTTAAAGGAAAGTATATAGACAAAGAACGAGGGAAGAAAGAAACATTGGTTTGTCCCTTATGCAAAAAATGTTTGAATTTTCACGTTCGTTTCTTAATTAGTTAGTAGTGTGTGTGTGTGGGGGGGGGGGGGGGGCTGGGGTGTAAATTAGATTTGTGGCAAGTAGCTGGAGAAAGGGAGGAGAAGGGAGGAGTACTGTTGACCCCAGGACAACACTATTCTATCTAAATATTCACGTTGAAGTTTTAGTTTTGAAGGAACTTTCGGAGAATATAGAAAAGGGTGAAGGGTAGGGCGGTTAGAGGAGAGTAGGCAAAAGAAGAGAGAGAGAGAGAGAGAGAGAGAGAGAGAGAGAGAGAGAGAGAGAGAGAGAGAGAGAGAGAGAGGGGGGAGGGGAGGGGGAGAAAAACAAGAGAAGGGGGAAATATAGTTGATTCAAATGACAAGTATGTTTTTCACATTTATCTTTTTGTTTGTAGTGAGCTGTGGGGTGGAATGTTTGAGGGCGGTGGGGGATGAAGAGAAGGGAGGGAATCGGGGGAATGAGGGGAAAGTACACATTATTGACCCAAACGACAAAAAATGTTTTAGATGTTTTTTTACTATTAATGTTTGATTTCAAATGACAGACTTGCATCCAGAGGTTATCTTACAAATGGCACTTTATGCACACTGGGACATATCTTTTATATGCTCTGCGGGTGTGTGTGTGTGGGAGGTGAAAATGGTTATGGATGGAGATCCGTTCATAAAATTCTCTGGCCCATTTGGTAAGTGTAAAATACAACAATAACGACACCGATGGCGGCTACAACAGGACGACACCAACAACGACGACGACAACAACAACGAAGACAACTGTAAAGACGACGACAACGACAACAACGACAGCAACGGCGACAACAACAACAGCAACAGGAGCAGAACCAGTCACAGAAGCAGAAGCAACAAAAACAACTACAATACAAGAACAAGAACAAAAACAAGAAAAACAACACCATCAACAACAACCACCACCACCACCACAACAACAATAACAACAACACTAACAACAACAACAACAAAAACAACACCACCAACAACAACAACACCAACAACAACAACAAAAACAACAACATCAACAAGATAATTAAAACACGACACTTTACTCGCTTAAAAACTAAGCGAAAGAAAAAACCAAGAGAAGGAACGAACACCAAGGACGTTACAGTGTGCACAAAGGTATCACAAGAAACCGTTGAGGAACGAAAACAAAAACAAGTTGCGTAAGGCGAAATAACAACATTTATTCCCCCCTCTGCTTCTTTACCTCTGTAAACTTGTAGGGGTAGTTATTTTTCGATAATGACCCAGCAACCAAACAAATAACGACCCAGCAACAGCCTGAATCCTCGATAGTGCAATGGGTTGAGAGGTTGTTCTGTTTCGGTACTACTTTTTGCGACTGAAAAGTTCCGAACGCTCTAATGTACGAAGTATACATCTCTGGAGCAAACAATACAAACATACCGCATTTAAATTAACAACTACAGGCCTGAACACATGAATCTCCATATAAAATCCATGAGTTCGGTTGTTTTCTGAATCTAGATCTGCCGTGCTCAAACCGTTCATCACAAGCAATTTCCCAAGGCAAGTAACTCATACTTTGTCTAGCGACAAGAGTAGTTCCCCTTCTTTTCACTCAGTTCCTTCGACAACAGACTGCAATCCGACGGTCAGTTTTCAACAATATTTCATTTAATAAACAGATCACACGCAACCAAATGCACACATCTCATCAATTTAAACAACATAAAGGGGTTTCATACACTATTTTCCCCAGAAAACTGAACTTCATACAGTTTTTAACGTTGGAACACGGGTGCAAAAGTTCGTCTGCTAGTCCCATTTGACGAAAAACATTATCCTAAGCGATACCAAAACATATACAGAACACACAATATCTGCCTTTGCCGCCACAGCAGAATAACAGCATATCTGTGTACTTGATTTTAGCCCGAAATAGGAAAACTGACAAGAAGTGTTAACAGAATGGAATGATTTGCACGGAACTATACAACCGCGCATTAATCGATCGCCTGCGCAGGTTGACTGGTTGAGAGAATAGGATTCGATCAAACTTTCGCAAAAAAACTCCTCTTTTCTTTGAATAACTGAAGAAAGGAGGAATAAAGAGGTTACACACCTCGTCTCAGTGATTATAAAAAATAATGGTCTCAGTTCGCGGTCATGAAAAAGCTCGCTAAAGCTCGCATTTTTCATGATCCGCTAACTTCGACCATTATTTTTAATAATCACTGAGACTCGGCATGTAACCTTTACTTAGTCAAGCTGTCGAACTCACAGAATGAAACTGAACGAACTGCATTTTTTCACCAAGATCGCATACTCGTAGTTTCGTCAGTCCACCGCTCGTGGCAAAGGCAGTGAAATCGACAAGCCAGAATAGTGCGGTAATGGTCGCGCTGAGCAGGATAACACGCTTTTCTGTAGCTGTATCTCTATTCTTTTTAGCGTACTGAGTTTGTTTTTAATCCAAACATATCATATCTATATGTTTTTGGAATCAGGAACGGACAAGGAATAAGATGAAATTGTTTCTAAATCGATTTCGGACAATTAATTTTATTCATAATTTTCATATTTTTAATTTTCAGAGCTTGTTTGTAATCCAAATATAACATATGTATTTGTTTTTGGAATCAGAAAAAGACTAAGAATAAAATTAAATTGTTTTTGGATCGTTTTAAAAAAAACATTTATGACAAATTTCTGATTTTTAATGACCAAATTCATTAATTAATTTTTAAGCCACCAAGCTGAAATGCAATACCAAAGTCCGGCCTCCGTCGAAGATTGCTTTGCCAAAATTTCAATCAATTTGATTGCAAAATGAGGGTGTGACAGGGCCTCCTCAACTTTTACAAAAAGCCGGATATGACGTCATCAAAGGTATTTATCGAAAAAATCCAAAAAAGTCTGGGGATATCATTCCCAGGAACTCTCATGTCAAATTTCATAAAGATCGGTACAGTAGTTTTGTCTGAACCGCTCTACACACACACACACACACACACACACACACACACACACACACACACACACACACACACACACACACACACACACACACACACACACACACACAGACACACATACACCACGACCCTCGTCTCGATTCCCCCTCTATGTTAAAACATTTAGTCAAAACTTGACTAAATGTAAAAAGAATAAATAAATAAGTAACAAGGTTTTTTCTCTCGACATATTGTAAAATTAGAAAAGTGCATTTACATTTCTTCACGTGTAAGAAATCATGTCCACCATAATATGTATACAAAGGATTTCATAAGAGCATTATTTGATAAGAATAAGAGCATCATTTCACATTTGAAAAATTATCATTCTGGCATCTTGCTATATGTAGAGGATTTTTTTGAATTGTTGTTGTTGTTGTTGTTGTTGTTGTTGTTGAATAAATTGATTTGGCAGATTGAGATCATGGTCAGTTGGAAAATCAATTCAGCAAGAAATTTATATTCTGCGAAAAGAGAGAGAGAGAGAGAGAGAGAGAGAGAGAGAGAGAGAGAGAGAGAGAGAGAGAGAGAGAGAGAGAGAGAGAGAGAGAGAGAGAGAGAGAGAGAGAAGAAAAAAAACAATTACCAGATGAGGCAAAATATTTTAAAAAACAGGAAATAATTTTAATGTGGAAACATCAATGCTTGTTCATTGTAAATGTGTTTAGAGACTGCCTTGAGTTTTCGCAGATTCGTCTTAGCATTTTCTTGACATTTCACTTTGAAATAATCTTCAAACATGCCATTATTTTTTTCTGTCTGTGTGTGTGTGTGTGTGTTATTCTTTCAAGCGAGAGGATACTTTTATTATATGTAAAAGTCTGGACAAATCTGTGGTTGTAAACATATGATCGTGTATAGGCGGAAATGACTGTATCTTTAAAATCCTTCAGAAAATAAGTGTCAGAATGTGTTCGCTTTTCGTGGTTTTTCTGGTTTCTGAGGCAGCGTGTCCTCTCGAGTTTTCAGCGCTGATTAAAATTTCATAGCTTCTGTCATCATGAGATGAGTTACATCGAGAGAATTCCCATCTCTCAGACACAGACGTATACCTTGACATTCACAGACAAAAGGCAGACAGACAGACAGACACACAGGCAGAAAGACAGAAAGACATACAGCCAGCCAGGTAGCCAGACAGACAGACACACAGACACACAGACAGACAGACAGACGAACACTTAACGAACACTTACGCACACACATACATACGTGCATTCACGCTTGCATGTGGTTATATTTGTTGAGCTTTTGTTTGGGGTTTGCTTATTGCGATACACAAAGAAGAAGTCACGAGACATGTGTCTGCCACTCTCTGCGGTCAATTCAAAGGCTTATACACTTTTGCGGTGTCGAAGTACTAGTATCATACCAAGTATGTGTCCAACACACCTACATTTTAGGAGGGGGAGAAACCTAGCAGGTCGTGAGGGTAATCATGCCAGGATGTTTACTTCACGCATTATTAATGTTCTGGAAGCTCGCCGATCTGTTTGCCCAGAACCCGTTCGCTTCACCGTCCTTAGTTTTTAGCCAAGACAAGGGAGACAAATAATAACTCATCATCGACACAAGGGGGATAACTAAGTTTACTCTGTCCTGAAGGTTTTGCTTTTGTGAACAAAATGTTCGTGGTTTGTTTGGGTTTTCAGTAATTCGTTGAAGCGCAACCCTATTGTGTTGGAAATGAAAGTTTATAATTATTGTACTGTTTGTTGCAGCACCAGTTTCTGTTGTTACGGAACTCTCTAGACTTTGTCACTCTAGCCCTGCAACACAAACAGCAATGAGGACAAGACAAACAGCAATGGACGCCAGTACAACGTCTGTTTAAAAAACATTGTTTGGCTTTTGTTTATGTTAAGCGTTAATATGAGCGATATACCTTTCGTGGGGCTTTAGTAATTCGTAAACTAAGTGAACAGCAACAACAGGAAACATGGGGTGAAAATGGTTATGGATGGAGATTCGTTCATTAAATTCTCATGCCCATTAATTATGTGTAAAATACAACAATAACGACAGCGATGGCAGCGACAACCAGACGACAACAACAACGACGACGACAACTGTGAAGACCACGCCAACGCCAATAACGACGAAGACAGGAACGGCAACACAAACAATAGCAACAGGAGCACATCCAGTCACAGAAGCAACAACAACAACAACAACAAAAACAACAACAACAAAAACAACAACAACAACAACAACAACAACAACAACAACAACAACAACAACAAACAGGCTGGAACGGAGACACAGACCAAACAAACTGCGTCTGGAAGAATTTCAGAAAACAATTACCAGATGAGGCAAAATATTTCAAAGAGCAGGAAATAATTTTAATGTGGAAACATCAAATTGATCAATGCTTGTTCATGGTAAATGTGTTTAAAGACTGCCTTGAATTTTTGCAGATTCGTCTTAGCATTTTCTTAACATTTCACTTTGAAATAATCTTCAAACATATGTGTCTCGTTATTGTCAAAAAGTATATAAACGAACACACTTTGATATGTACAAGATGAATTTAACTGTGACAGTTTGTAAGCTCTCTCTCCGTCTAGAAAAATCGAAAAGACGTCTCGCGTCTACAGGACTCAGATCCATTAAATGGTCTCCCCCTTTTTCTCGCGGCACAACCTCGCGCTTCCCGATAATCTCGCGTCTTCCGAGTTGTCTCCCTCTGATTGCCGGAAGGTAGTTGTTAATTAGCTTTTCTCCCAAATGTCGAAGTTGCTTCTCGCCCGAATCCAGTGCTGAAAATGACGGATGGATTTGTCTTGGGAAGTCTCCTGGCTCTTAATTGGAGTGTTTGTCTGTTTTGTCGTGTTGTGCCTTTTTTGTCGCATCCTTTGTTTCAGTGACGATTGATGGCGGACAAGGGTTGTTGTCGTTGTTACATCTTTTGTTCGACTAATGGTTGGTTGTAGAAAAGGGTTACTGCTGCTGCTAGTCTTCTTCTTGTTGTTGTCGCTCACACGTCTATATTGTCACCCCCCGCGGGTTAGGGGGAAGAATTTACCCGATGCTCCCCAGCATGTCGTAAGAGGCGACTAACGGATTCTGTTTCTCTTTTTACCCTTGTTAAGTGTTTCTTGTATAGATTATAGTCAATTTTTGTAAAGATTTTAGTCAAGCAGTATGTAAGAAATGTACTACGTTGCAAGCCCCTGGAGCAAATTTTTGATTAGTGCTTTTGTGAACAAGAAACAATTGACAAGTGGCTCTATCCCATCTCCCCCCTTTCCCCGTCGCGATATAACCTTCGTGGTTGAAAACGACGTTAAACACCAAATAAAGAAAGAAAGAAAGTCTATAGTGTCAGCCCGGACAGAGAGACAAATGATACTGTCTTCTCGAGGTCCTCGTTGCCGTAAGTGATGGTGGTGAAGCTGATTGTGCAGTTCCTATAGTGAATTGTTGAATCAATTCATTAGAACATATTTATACTATTGTTTGCTTTAGTACCAAGAACAGAAGTAGTTTGCGCCGATGACTATTACAACGACGACGACAACGACGACGACGATGATGAGGATGAGGATGATAATGATGATGATGATGAGGAGGAGGAGGAGGAGAGGAGGAGGAGAAAGAGGAGGAGGAGGAGAAGGAGGAAGATGAGAGATTTGAAACTGCACATGCTGCGTTTTAAATCAGCTTACCAGCGTGTCAGTATGTTGCCTGTGAATAGCACAACGAAAGATTCTGTTGATGGCCATGTTTGCGGCGGTGACCGGTGAAATGATAGCACTAATGGTGGTGGTGATTCATGGTTTTGATTATTTCAAGAAGCAGAACAAGAACAAGAAGAGCAAGATAAAGACAATGATATGTACGCTTGCTTTGATACAAATTAGCAACAACAACAAAAGACCTACTGACGATCTGATTTTGTGTGTGTTTCTATTTGTTGTCCAGAGTCCATGCAGATGTGTCTAATCCAGACAAATGTTATGCTTCGTCTTGCTGCATTTGTGTCTGCTTATCATACGATTCTTTCATTTAATTGCTTTTTTCCATGCGTTACAACCTTTATTCAATTTGTGTGTCAGTGTGCAGTGTGCCTGAAGAACTGTTTGGTTCTCTGCCGTTGTCACGAACTGAAAACTCTGCCTGAATAATCCCTCTCAATGCGGTCAATGCGCATGCGCTAACATGGGGAGATTAATCAGGTCGTGAACAACCTAACCCTAACCCTAACCCTTACCCTAACCCTAACCCTAACCCTAACCCACGGTTCTTTCGGTCAAAGGGTCGCATTTTTTAAGTCCAAGATTGGCGCATGCGCATTTACTGCATTGAGTGGGATTGTTCAGCAGAGTTTTCAGTTCGTGACACCGCCTATTGTTTATGGGTTGTGAAGTTTTGCCCTAACTAATCTTCCTCGACTGATTATCATTCCAGTGAAAGAGGATCTTGATCACTTCAGTGTTCACCAATCTTCCTGACAGGAAACCAGACTGAGCTTCCTACAGCAAGTTTTTACCTGTGTCCCCAGATGACGAATGACCCGCCAGAGTGCAATAAAAGGATGCTGTGTACACCCTAGGCTGGCGGGTGATATCTCTCTTATATCCCACGGGACACATCCCGCGGAGGAATACAGTGATGGATAGAGTGACTACTCTTTATGGTATTTGTTTAGCGACGGACTGGACAAAAAAAGACATCAAGCACACCTGTGCCAACCAGATTTTTTGCCAGAACCGCTGCTTTGGGAGATAATTAAGTTGATTTATTTTATATTTTGTGTTTGTCTTTGAGACAAGGACACAAAGGGTACCTTTGTAATTCAAATTTGAGTTGTTCACATGCTCTTTGTCTTGCGCCACACGAAGGTACCAAAGACATCGTCTACTACAACAACAACAACATCAACAACAACAACAACAACAACAACAACAACAATAGCGACGACCGCGACAATAGCAACAGACAAGCTAGTCAACAAGAAATTAATTCCCACCATATTATAAAGGCAATTTTTTTTTTCTCTGAAGAATATTGAGGCATGAACTTCATCAAAGCTCATGGCTGTGGTATGCTTTCAACCTTTTAACTTACTTTAGCAGCTGCTTCTGAGCTAATCACATTTCATAATGAAAATCACAAAGACAGAATCCTTCACGAGAATCGATGAAACCAGTGAAAAAAGCATTTTTTCGGTCTAAAACGATCAATTTCTGCATCACATGAATGCAGATTTACATCTTCCTAGGGACATTCATCCCTGGTGCAAAACTCCTAATGATCGTTTAAAGACTTTTAATGATTTGCAGTCGAGTGCTATGAACCCGACTAACTTCTTTTCTTTCTGCTTCTTCTTGACCTCTTCTCCGTTTATTCATTGAACGTTTTTTGTTTTTTGCTTGGTGTTTTAAAGGGACACATTCGATCCGAAAAAGTTCTTCCCAAATTTCCGTTTGGTACGCATGCAAAACATTCAATTCAGCTCAAATAAATCCCCCTAACTATTATACAGTGTGCATAGGGAAAATAAACTCTTCTAACTATCTATAGTACTATCATTTATCATACTCATTGTCATTCTTTCAAGATTAAGAATGTCCTATTTTTCGATCGTCTTGGTCTTATAATCTCGTCTTTGTGGACGGGCAGGGCAGTCCAGAATTGGCAATATATCGATTCCTGACTTTGGGAAGCTGAACAGTTGTTTCCGACCAGCGCCATGGTAAAACAACATTGATCCTTGCTCCGGACCTTGCTTTCTTTCGCTGTCTGCTGACCTGGATTCAGGATTATGCACGTGAAGTCCGTGACTGTGATTGGCGGGAGAGACCAAAGACAATATTTGGCGCTTGGTCCTTGTCTGAGTTTGATCGGACGCACAAGGGCCACAAAGATGGTGTGCTTTGGTTTGAATGGTGGGTTGCAGGAAGTCTGGCGTCTTTTTTGTAAAGACTCAAAATAGCGGTTTGTGTATATTCTGACGCAATTTTTGTCTTTTAATTAAAACTATTATTGTTGTGTATGTGTGTGTGTGTGTGTGTGTGTGTGTGTGTGTGTGTGTGTGTGTGTGTGTGTGTGTGTGTGTGTGTGTGAGTGTGTGTGCAGGGTGTGTGCTTGTTTGATCACGTGTTTGTGTTCGTGTGTGCGTGCGTGCATGTGTGTTTGTCTGCCCATGTACCCGTCCATCTGTCTTTCTGTATGTCCATTTGTGTTTTCTAAGACACTGTACGTATCTCATCAAACTACAAACTTTGGGCTCGATAATGCAACCGAGTGCCAAAACACTACGATCACCTCGGGAGGCGAAGTGCAATCAAACAGGATTGAAAATGTTAGGGCTAATATCTTAGCCCTATAAAAACTGTTATGCAAACCCGATGGTTTCCATGAACATACAGACAATCGGAAACCACCAGACTCCATCACAAACAGAATTCCACAATCCACCGGTGTTGACTTAAAGGCCAACAACTCGGGTGTAGAGTCTGCTGTCAAAGGAGCGGTAGCCTCCCCTGTCACAATCGCCCCCGTTTGAATGAACTTCGTCCCGAAGTTCCGAACCGGGGGACCACTGTCCATCCCAAGTGCGCAGAATGGGAACAGCACGAAAATGTTCAGTGGTCATATAATAATTATGCCATCACCTGAACATATCATGCCGAGTCCCATCCTACTCGCATTGCCAGATGTAACCGAGTGCCGAAACACTACAATCACCTCGGGAGGCGAAGTGCAATCAAACAGAATTGAAAATGTTAGGGCCAATTCCTTAGCCCTATAAAAACTAGTATGCAAACCCGAAGGTTTCCATGAACATACAGACAATCGAAAACCACCAGACCCCATCACAAACAGAATTCCACAATCCATCGGTGTTGACTTAAAGGCCAGCAACTCGGGTGCAGAGTCTGCAGTGAAAGGAGCGGTAGCCTCCCCTGTCACAATCGTCCCCGTTTGAATGAACTTCGTCCCGAAGTTTCGAACCGGGGGACCACTGTCCATCTCAAGTTCGCAGAATTCGAACAGCACGAAAATGTTCAGTGGTCATATTATGCCATCACCTGAACATATTATGCCGAGTCCCATCCCTGCTCGCAGCGCCAGATGTAACCGAGTGCCGAAACACTACGATCACCTCGGGAGGCGAAGTGCAATCAAACAGGATTGAAAATGTTAGGGCTAATTTATTAGCCCTATAAAAACTGTTATGCAAACCCGAAGGTTTCCATGAACATGCAGACAATCGGAAACCACCAGACCCCATCACAAACAGAATTCCACAATCCACCGGTGTTGACTTAAAGGCCAACAACTCGGGTGTAGAGTCTACCGAGAAAGGAGCGGTAGCCTCCCCTGTTACAATAAGATACCACACATTTGTATTCAGCAACAACAACAAAGTTCCCGGCCCATATGCCTCTGATTTTGCACAGGCAGCAACCGATTCTTTCGTTCAATATATCTGCACGTGTTTGAACACCTTTGTTCATGTGATCAGCGCATGCCAGTGTGCTTTCGTCGGACAAAAACATTTCTTACAGTCTACAGTCTATGTCATGCTGTTTTACCAAAACACGTCTTGAACTAATGAATTAGCCGTCGTGCGTTTTCTCTGTAAGCTGGCCCGTCGTATATTCGATGACATCCAAATGTGATTACCAATTCTCCATATTCTATTATATCATTACAGAAACACCAGCATAGCACTCACAGTCGATGACACTAAATATGACCAGGAATTATCTGTATTCTAGATCTATCTCTATCAACACACAGGCCTTTGAATAAAAGTTGATGGCACTAAATCTGATTACGAATTCTCTACGTTCTCCTTCTGCCAACACAGAGATATCGTAATGTACCGCTGACATTTCTATCATCAAAGCCATTGCAGCTTAGGAAAATACCTTCAAACACCATATATCATTTAATGATGCCAGCTTATATATATGCACCCACCCCTTTCCTCCCTAACCCTCCTTCCTTCAACATTCGCACACTCTCTCATCTCTCTATCCCCAGCCAATGCAATTATGGAAATGGTTGGAAAAGCGACACACTATTACTCAAATTGCTGATGCTTTTGGTTAATCTCGTTCGTGAACACCCTTTTTATATTTAGAGCCGTAGATCAACTGTCCATTTCTCCAATGGGATTACACTGACAAACAAGTGCGCTTCGTCTAGTTTGTCATCTGTCTATTCACTTCCTCTCC